>NC_137638.1:15060770-15130770 GCF_963383615.2 Lipophrys pholis
CTTTGCCATTCATCAACTTATTGGCCTTGATGGCCACTTTTGAAGTGTCATGAAATAAAACCGAGAGTAAAGAAGGCATAAGACTATTTGAAATCCAATAAAGCTGGAACATTAATTTCTTAAAAGTCCAGAAAGTTATCCTCAAATCCCAGAATCATATTATTGGAAAACAACTTGTAGGAGCACAACCTTCAAAATGAACACAAGGTAATACTTTTATTTAAATTACATACATCGTGCATGATATACTGTGAAAACAGGTTTACAAAATGTGAAAATGTGTGCGTTCCTGTTTATCATTAAAATAAGTCCAACATCCAGAGCTCTTGGGATTCATTAATGAATGTACAAGCTATAGAAATTTGTACTGGTAAAACCACTATTGTCTAAGACAAGTTTGGTTAATATTTTACATTTCTCAATATGTAAACATCTCAGACATTGTACATATGGCCCTCCTTCTAATGATAGGTCTGTTTCCACCGATCAAAGTGTGAATATGACAATCTAATATTGGTTTTAGTTCCAGACAGAATATGTCCTTGGAGTTAATTATCTGTCCGAATAATTCAATGCCTGGATAATTTTACAGTGACAGTGGGCCTCGTGTGTAAAAATAACTCATCTGAACATCAAGAATGGTTAAATAACATCAGTTTAAATGCACAACAAGTGAGTGGTTCTAATGTGTATTTGTCATTGGATGTCATCTTGCTTGTCAGCACAGGTATACCAATTAAAAAGGGAAAAAAAAATAGATCCAATAGTATTGACAATAAATACTTTGAGAGGTAATTGGTCAATTTCATCTGACAGCGTTGAATGCTCTCTTTCCACTTGCCAGCGATGGGTTTGGCATAAGTACGTGTATCAGCCAGGATGAATATTGATACACAAGATGTTAAGTGGCACATGTTTTCCAGATGGTTCTGGGTTGATTCTGTCCTCCTTGAAGCAGCCGCCCAGTTTCCTCATCTTGACTAATCCTCACAAAACCCCCCTGTCCTTTTGTTTGCATGCAAGTAAAAATGGGACTAGTTGTAATCCCCTAAACAAGTGACTGCAGACGTGTCGCTGAAATATAAAAGGTTTTCACAATATGGCAGCAACTGTACCAGAGTCACTGCGCTTAAAAAGAGGAACATTCAGAGTGTACAAGTGTACAAGTGTAGAGTATAGTGGGAAGGTGGCAAAACAACACAAATGGGTAAAGTGGTTGATAAAGTAAAGTACAACAATAGTAAAGAATTATAGGTATGTTCTGTCCCCCCCCCCCCCCACACACACACACACACACACACACACACACACACACACAAATAAATTGCTATGATATACAGAATCACTTGTATCAACACGGCTTCACTTTCATGTCTCATAAATATTACTCTGATTATCTAAAATGGCATTTTAGATGTGACAAGTTCAAGTCTGGGTAATAGAAATTAGTACCACTTTGCCTAATTGCCCATCAGTCTCCGACCTTATCCTGTTGAAATGTCCACCTACACTTCAAGTCAGTTTTTTGGACAGATGGTCTCACATTATCTTCAAGCACTCATTCAAGCAGACTGAGTTGATGCCTGTGAGCTGCTCGGTTCCTAAATCAGTGAAGCGATCAAACCCAAACTGTAACATTTCTCCCACCATGCTGAACAGTCGGTATGAGGTTCTTGTACTTCTGCCTTTGGCCTGCGCCAAAACATATTTATGGTTAATGTGGCCAAATGCTCCTTTAACTTGTCTGTCCAAAGCAAGTAATTCCATAAGGGCTGTGTTTGCTCGTGCGATAACATGTATATTGTAGTTTATCCATGACACTCTTTGGACAGCAAAAGTGGAGAAACGTGTATTTTCTTCAACAACGTTGCAGTTACTGGTTTACAATGTGAAAGACTTACGTTTTGCCAACTGATATTTATTTGTTCTATTATTTACAGTGATGATCTGAAATGCTTGCTTATTAATACAATTTGACACTGCTTCCAGTGTTGAAATGTATTCAAATTAGTGAAAAAGGTGAACGCTTCAGATGCAGTTTATTTATTTATTTATTTGTTCATTCAATTGATACTAGGAAATAAACCTGTCGCAAGAAAATATTTAATTGAATCATTTCCTGATCTTTACCTCCAGGGTACAAAAAGGAATTGCAAAGCGTTATATGTTGTGAGATTATAAACGAGAGTTGGGCTCGTCATTCAATACACCATAGGTTTATGGCTGCCTGCTGTCGGTTTGTCATGTCTGACGCAAGCGTAATATAACCAGGTCTGACTGTGGAATGTCATTAATACTTCAGGACCAAACTATAAACTACAACACAACAGAGCTGTCATTTAGATTTAAAGCATGTAGGGAGAAATCACATTGGATGGTGCAATTAGAATAGCAAGGGTATATACTTCATGATTTGATAGCACATATTTCACAAAATGTATGAGCAATAAGCAAGTAGTGACTGTTCTACTAGAAGCTTTGCATATTATAACACATATTTATAAAATAGAAGACTGTTAAGGTAAAATTATTGTACTTTAACTCATCACTTGCCCTCAAGTATCAGAGTAGAAAACACCCCAGCGCTGCCAACAGTGATGAGTTCAGGCACACAACAGTTACATATAGAGCATGCGTACCCTTGAATACCAGCAAACTGGAAAACAGATACATTCACTCTGTCATGGACACGCACAAGTGAACACATGGAGGTACGTATGTGGGTCAACTTCAACCTGTGCAAACACAATCCTTCTCTCACACAGATGCAAGTTCCACTACTTGTGATACTTACGTTTACAAAACATGCACCACAAAACCTACTCAGTTGAGTTGACTATTTGAGGTGTGCGCACGCTTATAAGGATAATAAGTGATAAACAAAATAGAAAATTGTCCCCTCTTGTAAAACAGTTGGCTGAAAACCCTTCTGCTCTGGCTTGTTGGGTAATGCTTTGTCGCTGGCTTTAGGGACTGCTCCTTGTTCTAACAGAACATAGAACAATACCCGAAGAGATGCAAATACAAATAAAGCCACAGACAGGCACACAAATGCACAATTCGTCACATGCTTATGCAGTGGCCTCACATTCCCTCACGCCCTCCAGTGCTCTCTTCACAGTTTCGAATTAGCCTTCCAGTAACTAGTAGATGTCGCCACACATAAAATGACAGCAACATCTCCAAAGGCAGGAGCAGAGTTTTCCATGCTGAGAGAGCTGTTTTAGTTTCTCTGGTCTAAAGGCATCCAGACAAACAAACAACACGGGAGTCATGCCCTATTGATGACCTGCACACTCTTTTAAACTGTGCATTTATTTACTTATTTTTTTGATTTTTTTAACAATGCACTGCAACGTGATATCCACATGATCGGTAAGTTTAAGGCTGGGGTGAAAAGAAACAACTTAGGCATGTATTTGCTGTCTATTTAGCTTGTGACAATAAAGCATAAAGGTACAATATTGTCCCACAACAAAAATGATCTGTTGTGACTCCCAAACTAAAGTATTTCTGTCCAACAAGAGTCAATGCTCATGTACATATGTAATATGTCATAGAAACAAGATGATAAAAGAACTTAGAACGTGAACGTGAATCATTCAATGAACACAATCGTTGAAAATTGACAATTTGTCTTTGAGGTTTTGTTTGCCCACAATTCATCATTGTGTGTCTTTATATATCTAAACTTTGAGCAACAATGCACCACCATTATTTGAAATAATGCACATAGAGTTTGAGTCTTCAGCAATGTGTTAATCCCAAACAATGAGCATGGATGCTCCTCGGAACAGTATTGACCCCGCTATGGCAATCCTTTCACATAGTTCACGTTTTAACATAAGCCCTTTGAGCCTCTTCACAAATACTTGAATAAACATGTATCAAATAAATATTTTGGGGGGGAATTTAATTATTATTATATATTTTTTTTTTTTACAGATCATGGTCTAATGGGCAAATAGTTTTATGGTAATTACACTGTCCACCATGGTGTGCACACTGATAGCTCACAGGTTTTGGATTAAAATTCCATAGCCCTGTCAAATATAAAAAGTATTAATGAGGAATTTCAGTCAGGGGTCCAAAACCTACTTTCTGTCTCGAAATGGAGACTGCGGGCTCTTATTGGGATACTGACTGAAAATTTATTAATATTGCTCTCAATGATGTAGATAATAACTGCTGCAAAAGTGCCGAAAAAGATCCAACCGCAGAGTTCCTGCTGTTCATCCATCCATCAATATAAGTGTGTGTGCGGGTGTGTGTGTGTGTGTGTGTGTGTGTGTGTGTGTGTGTGTGTGTGTGTGTGTGTGTGTGTGTGTGTGTGTGTGTGTGTGTGTGTGTGTGTGTGTGTGGAAGATGACTTCACAAAAGAGTTCCTGCTGTCCCTTCATCCGTCAAACTAAGCAGCATTAAAGGAAACTGCAAGTCCCATCAATTATTCCCTTCAGCACATCAATAATTGATGTCCGCTACTTAAAATAAGACACTGAACGACTGCCAAGGTACTGAGCTAAGTAAAGGCCCTGAGTTTCTGTGTTTGTCTAAGAGTTCCATACCCCACCTGTGCGTGATGGGTGTGGAACATCTTGCTTTGCAGTGCAAAATCTGTAGACAGGTCATGGAGGCCTTAAAGCCTGTGTGGGACATGAACTGGTGCCATGAAAACCTCTGTGTACTGGTGAGTACTCTGGAGTTTGTCATAACTCATCTTCCCTGCATGACTAGATCAATTCCAGGATGAACATATCAAACAGTGCCAACATTTTCAGATGGCATTATTTTAACTGAGCGGGTCGTCATTTGCGTATTTTGCATCTATAATTGTTCGAATATTTAAGACTAAATCCTTGAACTGGTGATGCATTCAGGACCTTGAAAACGAGATACAGTATGTACAGTCCTTTGCAACGGTGGCCTGTTATGAGAATTGATAAAGATGTGGGAAACTTAGATAATTACACTTGTGTTACAGGTGACAGTCACTGCAGTGCCCAGTCTGTCCTTGGCATAGTATATACCAAGCTTTTCAGCCATTTCCAAGTTAACCTGTTATCCATTTGTCAGAATCTGCAGTCTCACTGCAATCTCTTGAAAATGTGATAAGAGTCCATGTTGCTGTGGTTCATTGTGTGAGGACATCCTCGGAGAACAGTTAATTTGTCTGCGTGTATGCATGCACATGCCTACTGAAATATAGAATTCAACATTATTAAATAATAAAGATTTTATTTCTATGGTGCCAAATCGCAAGACATCTCAAAGCACATTAAGTCATCAGGTAAAGAAGGTAAGGAACGTTTGGATTTCTACTATACGATGACACAAACCCCGCATGATGAAAGCTATTCCAACAAAAAAAAAGACATATTGGAAGAGCATCCATGTTCTGACTGGTAAGTACTATGTGGTATAATGTCTGACATCTTTCCCGTGTGCAGAATTAATGGTGAGTCAGGCCTTGTGATGCAGTCAACAGTTGACACTTCTGTAACAGTTGGGGCTAACGCCACACATATGCCATGCAAAGTGATTCATACTAGGAACTGGGCGCTTGTTGCATCTGCGATGCTTGATCTTTTTGAAGTCAAATAGCAAAGACACAGACACTGTTTCTGTATTCCTGGGGGGGGGGGGAAAGAGGTACACAGTCTTCTCTATCTTTATTCCATCTTTCTCACCTGGTCTCCAAACAAACAACCATCCCATTATCACCACAGTTGAAATCGTTGATTTACAATATCACTGTAATTATTAAACGCCAGATACAATTTTGATATGAAATTTAACAAGAACCCATGTTCTTATTTCTTAAGGAGTCAATAGAAAATTTGTTTTCACGTGGACTATAACTTCATGCTTCAAACTGTTTATTTCCTAGACAGTCACCTGGGATTGTCCTCAAATTGTTTTTGATCTTCACGCAGCACAATAAGGGGGTAGAATCTCCTCTGTGCATACTCTTTGTTCCCTTTTTTTTTTATTTTCTTCCTACCTTCTGTCCTTCTTACGTCTGGTCCTGTCTTATCTCACAGCCTGCCAGTGGCCATGTCCCTCCCTGTGTGACCAGCTGTGTCATAGGTGATACATCACCACCGGTGGAGGCTTATTACTGGCCGAACCCCATGGGCCCACCGATCTTGACAAATCAGTTGTAAATGCCAGCCCTCAGCCCAATGCTCTGATTGGCTCTGACAAGCACAGCAGGCCTTATGCCAGTTGCATGCCCCCAAGACCCCAAAAAACCAGGTGTAGGCAGGTGTGTGTGTGTGTGTGTGTGTGTGTGTGTGTGTGTGTGTGTGTGTGTGTGTATGTGTGTGTGTGTGTGTGTGTGTGTGTGTGTGTGTGTGTGTGTGTGTGTGTGTGTGTTCTCTATACTACATTATTCAGCACCTGCTGCTGGGGGGTTTCATCTCTGTTGTCCCTTTGATTCACCAGTACATTATGTAGCAGTAAGCTGAATGTGTGTAAGACAATGTGTACTTGCTTACGTGTGTGTTCATGTGCCACTGTGTGTTTAAGTGTCATAGCCCACTGTGGCCTTCGTGTCTAGAGCACACTCAGCTCTTTTCTGCTTAAAAAAAATCAACCAAACACCAACTTTCTTATGTGACCTCAGTTTTCTCCGCAAAACTTTTTCTGCTTACAAAGAGCTTTCGGAGTTCTTTCTTGCACATCCCATACTCTAAGTTTGTCAAATTAATGTGGACATTACCATGCAAACTGTGTCAAACAGGCCTGTCTCTAAACTATTTTCATTCCGGGGCGAAGATTCTATAAAATATTAAATTGTGCATGGCTTCTTATTCCTCATATTACACCACTGGGCACTTATGATAGTTTTATACCCTTGAGTAGAAAGAATTTTTCGTAAAAGCATAGCAGACATTTCACAATTCCTCTCACCACAGGTTGAACAGAGGTGAACATCTCAGAGCTGACGTTCCACAATATCTGATAACGAGTCATTTATTGGCTTGATATGGACAAGGTAGGCACGAGACATAAGTCAGCCACTTCCTTTTATAAAGTAAAAGCATTTACTGTCCATTCGAATTGACAGTCATCATTAGTGATATTTATTTCAAGGAATTGTGTAAATACCTGCATAAAAAATACTTCAGAGAGAGAAAAATCTATAGCAACAGCCCACATGGCTCGACATCAGAGTTAGTGTTTTGAGTGAAGCTATCGGATCTTGAGAAAGTGTGTAGCTTATTAATCTCTTCAGAATGTGCTCATTTACAGGAACCAGGACTCGACATATATCACAAGAGTAAGTGAATTCGAAAAGCAGCCACGGCTTTCTTGTTTGGGACTATTCGCCTTGCTCAGAGTTTCTGCTCAACAGAAATAACCCATGTATTGGCTTTATTTCATACATTGACCTATGAAACATCAAGGCTTCCACTGAGGTGGGAGATGTATATATTTTGGACAGAGAACAAAAACTAACACCGCAACTGTGCAAGATGGAAATCTGTTATCTGCAGTTTCCATACATATTCAGCACATTATGCACAAAACACTCTGGCTTGGGTATCATGTATGGATAAAAACGATCAAAGGCTTTTCAAATTAATTTTAAAAGGCTTTCATCTTCTGCCTTATCATTGTTTGAAGTTAAAACCAGCCCTCCTTAGTTCTCTCCCTTCGTGATGGCTTCATAAAAAAAAATGGCTTTTGGATTTTTGAGGGGTGTATGACTCATCCGTTTCTGCTGGCTAAAAATAAGCCGCTCTGATGCCAAGCTAAGCATCGACATAATCCTGCCCTCGACATTACATAGTGCAGACCACTTGCTAAGGTGCAAAGACCAGGATCACACATGGTGTCAAATACAAGATGGGAAAGGTTCAATCCCTGGTATATGTGTCTGTATTTTTGCTGTGTTTTGCATTCCACCCAAAACTATTAATGAAAAGGTTTTTTTTGACGTGTCACATCAACGGTTGAGTTTGTCCAATTCAAAATACTTGATTTGGTTTTTGTGCTCTGTTATTAAGAGGAACAGTTACTGTTGGCATGACTGTATAGTTTGCATGTGTGAACAGGTCAAAGCCACTTTGTAAAGAGGGACCAATCTTGCCTGATTGCTGGTGGGGACGCTGTCTGATAAAATGTTCTTGGACTGACACCGGCGTGTTCGTGAGGCCCTCAAAAGCTGGTGCTCACAGACTTGCAGTCCAAGTTGGGAACATCGAGCAAGCACACTCACACATCAGTTTCATACCATGTTTGCATGTGTGGGATTGTGACTGTGAGTCAGATCTCAGCCCACTCTGCCATGAGGGGGTCTCAGTTATATTCGGAGTTAAACAGTTGACTAACGCCGAGAGGCCACTTTCAGAAAATTGTTTCGCTACTTTTTTTCACGACTTTGTCCAACATACAAAAGAAAGTCAAAAAAAAAAAATATGAATTGAAACCAATCAGAAGAGTGTTGAAATGAACAGATTTCACACATAGTCAAAAAGGATGATATAAACTTGCTAAATGCTGTTTAGTCATCACATGGAGGACGGGGAGCCAAATAAAGTAAGGAGAGATTAACTTACATTAAATTAAGTGGCTGAGCTGATCAGTTTATTGTTTCCATCCCAATGAAAACACACAGAAATATTTTTAATACAAAAGATATCTTGGCAGAAAACAATTGTGGCACTGTCAACATGGTGCATGGGAGAATGACATGTAATTTATCTCACACCTTAATATTTACAGCCGTAAATAAAAACCCTGGGTTCAAAATGTTTAAGTTGCCTCCAAATAATGATAGCAGATGAGTCCATTTTGATCTCAGGCTTCGTATATCACAAGTCAATCAGGTTTCTATTATAAAACTAACTGATGCTACAGGAATCGAAAATAACTCCCATATATGTTGATTAAAATTACTGTGTGGTGTAAGTATCAAAAATACATGATATGAACATGGGTACATGGATATGATGAACAAGAACCCTGACTAATAAATGGAGGGGTAAAAAAAACCCACATACAATTACCAAGAAGAATGTCAAATATTCAGCAGTTCTTGCTTGTGAATAGATTCGGAGAGTGTGTTTAAACACCTTGATTGCACTGGAGTGGTAAGAATTACCTAGTTGAAGTGCTATCAAACAGCACCTCAACAGTTATAATGTTGCTTTATTTGTGTGTTCATAAAAATAACCATGTGATTTCCCATTTATCAATCACCTATAACCACTCAATATAATAAGTCTGACACTTAAAAAATAAGATTAAAAAAAAAGTTCTTTTTAGATGGTGGTGGGGTGTTGATGCAGACTACAGTGGTTTTCCAATGTTGTTATTTACCATATGAGATAATGCACTGACGGACAGGGAAGCCCTGAGCAAACTGACCCGAGCTTTCAGACACAATGTTCTTCTGTTCTCACTTCAAACAACAAGCACAGACATAGCCATGACCTCAAAGTACAAAGAGAAAAACACAAAGGGCGAGGACACATTGCAAAGACAGGAGATTAAAGACATATAAACGGCTGATTAGGACAATAGTGCAGAAAGTAGAGGAGATTAAAACACAGAGGGGAGAGAAAGGTAAGAAAAGAATATGATAATGACAATAACAGTCAAGGGTTATTTATCAGAGTGATGAAGAGAATATGCAAGCAAGGCCATAGAAGAATTATGGTGCTTGAGGGTGTGTGTGTGTGTGTGTGTGTGCGTGCGTGCGTGCGTGCGTGCGTGCGTGCGTGCGTGCGTGCGTGTGTGTGCGCGCGTGTGGGAATGTGGGTGTGCGTGTTTTCTAGGTTTATCAGTAAAGCAGAACAGCCATTTTTAACCAAAAAGGAAAAAAAAAAGAAAATTGTGTTCTTAACAATAAATAGAGACAAAACAATTGACCGTGATTTCTTGTGTTCTTGTGTAACCGGGGTGAGCCAAAGTGTAAATGTACCACATCTAGACGAGGCTAAAACTATACCAACACACTTAAAACAGTAATGTACAAAACAATGTGTGTAAGTAAGACAGTTCAAGTGTCTTAGAAACACCAATAGAGTTCATCCCAGTTAAATGTCGACACCAACTTGTAATTATAGGAAAAACATCAATAGCTTTAATCAGGTAATTCCAGTAGAGGAACTTTTTTTTTTCTTTTTTTTTTCTCCCAGGTCATCCATCTGAGAGAACCTAATCAGCTTTGTGCAGTCTAACGCTGACAGAAAATGGCTTAGTCAGTATATTGTAGCCACTGGATTTAGGTTTTTAAGTTCACCTCTTCAGAATAAATCAGGATTCTGAAATCCTTGAGAGTGGACTGTGTTGCACTTAATGAAAGCTCAAAAGAGTAAGACACAAAATGGGCCTCGATTCGAGTGGACATGTGGGCATGGAGGCCACACAGCGCTGTGGTGGGCAGTGCTCTCGCTTCACAGTAAGAAAGTTCCTGGTTCAAATTCAGTTGGATCGTCTCCCTGTCAATGCATGGGCTTCCTCAGAGTACTGCGATTTCTTTTACATTTGATCTTATTTAGTGAGTGTAGAATTTGGCTATCGATGTGAATGGTAGTGCGTGCAATTGTTGTTTTCTCCGTAACTGCCCCGTGATGGATGGATGGATGGATGGATGGATGGATGGATGGATGGATGGATGGATGGATGGATGGATGGATGGATGGATGGATGGATGGATGGATGGATGGCTGTGCGCTCATGTGTTGTAGTTATTTAATATGGTTGCTCCTCATTACAACTTGTCCTCTGACAGTTATATCGTGCAGAAGCTCAGCTTGTGATGCATATTGTTTGTCTTTTGAAAGTGTTTTTCAAAATTTTCTTGACTGTTTCAAAGCTACGAGCCACTACCTGTCAGTGACGATTAACAGGCAGCCCAATATAACTGTTTGCGAGATAATTGACTAAAGGTCACTGTCTGCATTAGTCAAATCAAATAGGAATTGCTATTTAAGCATTAGACTGAGTAGGACATTTTTTTTTTTTTTCTTTTTCTTTTTTCTAATGTGTCACAATGCCAAAAATGCTCTGCTCAGGGAGAGTACGGTAGTGGAATATTGATGCGTCTATTTCAGAAGTTTGTTTGTGCAGTGTCAGAAGCCTACCATTACACAATAAAGTGCTTAATTTAGTTGGTTCATCAAAGATAATTATGGCTGATGATTAGCTTTAGTAATCAGTGCATGTTTCACATCTTGAAAAGAGGAGTGTGTTCATGTTCGCACATGTGTGTGTGT
The DNA here is from genome assembly GCF_963383615.2 of Lipophrys pholis. Lineage (NCBI taxonomy): Eukaryota > Metazoa > Chordata > Actinopteri > Blenniiformes > Blenniidae > Lipophrys > Lipophrys pholis. The sequence continues at coordinate 15,071,999 of NC_137638.1, forward strand.
CTGTGTCTAGGAGCTGTCTTTTAAAAACAGCAAAAATACTTCTTTTTTCATGAGCATATCATAAATTCCCTCACAGCAGGAAGCGAAAAACACAAATAAGGAGGTGTACTTCTTGATTATTACAGACACACACACACACACACACACACACACACACACACACACACACACACACACACACACACACACTCACACACACACCGCAGCAGCGCTGGCCTTCAGTCACTTCCTTGAAAGCTAATCAGAGGAAAAGAGAAAGTGCCAGAACATCAGATGTTGCACAGCAGGTGAATGACCTATTGGGATGGAAAAACCCTGGGACTTTGTTTCGTGCGTGTGCGTGCGCGTGTGTGTGTGTGTGTGTGTGTGTGTGTGTGTGTGTGTGTGTGTGTGTGTGTGTGTGTGTGTGTGTGTGTGTGTGTGTGTGTGTATACACCTTTGGCACAATACAACTGAACAGGACTAAAAAAGCAAGGCTATTACTTTTCTTTGGTCTTTAGCATAAAAAGGAGCGAATGAGAGAAGACATTTTATCTTAAGCAAAAATCAAGATATGATTATGCAAGGATACATTGCTTACACACTTTTTTAACATTAACGTTATATCAAAGATTAACTTCTAATGCTCCTATGAAGCCAATGAAAGAAACGCCTAAGTGTTCTGTGCGCATAACACTGCAGCACTGTGCTAAAATTGGTGGGCGTGATAAAGTTCAGTGATTGTCTTTGAATGGACAGCGGACACGACACGATCATGCATGTGCAGGAACTATCATGCCTGAGTGAATAAAGTGAGAGTGAGTGGTTGGTGGTGGTCAGAGCGGTCGATGGCGCAGTTTGGCAGCCTCGCTTCCGTCAGTCTGCCCCAGGGCAGCTGTGGCTACATACGTAGTTTACCACCATCGAGTCTGGAGTGGATGGAAAATGCAATGTAAAGCATCATTGAATGTGTCCTGAAAAGTGCTATATACAACCTATGCCTTATTATTATTATGAGTCAGCATGGTCCCTGACAACCAACTCTAAAAATCGGGATCTGTGCACATTTCATGCAAAGTATATGAAGCACAATGTTGCTATGTAACACTTTGGGTGGCTGTAGTGCTCTGGCCTAAAGACCAAATGGCAGTATTTAAAATGGTAAAGCATCTATTCCCGAAGCTGAAAAAGGCAAAGCAGGTGAAGAGTGCAGCCGACGAGACGCTTGTTAATTTTTCCATCATTTATGAGACCGTGCAACATGAACACATCCCACAGGGCCAGGCTTTGAACACCGGGACCAACTGCTATGTTGGGAGGTATCAGAGAGCGAGAGATCAATTTATGCAAACAACCCGAACTGTCACAATGAGACATGAAACACATCCTGGCTGTTAGATTCTGACTGAGATGGCACCCAGCAACTTTGTCCTCTTGCAAAGGACATGGCTCAAGCCAAGGTGGTGCCATTTTGACGCAGATGGCTCTTGGCATGCTTGAAGAACAGGACTGCTCCAGAGACTTCCAAATGTGGCAGAAGTGCTGAGAGTGGCATAGCGCTGGTGAAGGTGACTACTTTAAATACTTAAAGGCAGTTGCAGCCAAACTTCAATCATGTTTTCCTCCCTCTTTTGAATAGAACTCCAGTATGCGTTGTCCAGGCTTGAGAAAGTCCGTAGTGTCCCTTTTAAGTCATTTAAGTGCATTCATTGCACGCACAACTAAAGTGTTTCCCCATTGTCCAGAGTGAATGAAGCCACTGAATATTTCTGAGACAAAAATATACAACATGAAGCGAGTAATACTTTCTTTTTTTTTACTTTGTAGTTAACAGAAATAACAAAGATCTACAAAAATAGGGCATTAGGCAACAAACACAAAAACAGCAGGGGATGTTGAATAACAATAAACCACCAATAACACTTAAGAGTGAAGTGCAGGAACAGACTGAATAAAAGTGAGCTCCACTCACTGTCTCACCGACTTGAGGGAACACTGAGGATGACGTTCATGCTCGTGGCAAGTCAATTTTTTCTGACATAACCAAAGGTTGTATTGAATTACGTAACATTTCTAAAATGAAAGAGTGCTGTAGCTGCAGGTAGCACCGTACGGCTCCTGGATTTCTACGTTTCAAGAAATGAGCCTTAAAAAAAAAAAAAAACATCATGCTACTGTGAATCATGATTGGCGAGGCTATACATCACAATTTCAGTGAGCTCATAAAGAAAATCAGAAATGTGACTTGATTTGAAGCTGCTCACCTCTTTGGCGCAGGAGGAAAGGCTATTTTTATTCTCTAACACTGTACAAAGAAGCCAATAAAGTCATGGGGGAATGATCCTCACTCCCAATTATTCCCCCAACTCTCATTAACAACAAAATAAATATATCAGACTGCCTAATTATGTATACGGCACAGCTAAAATTAGGAGCATCCTGTCCAGACATGGTATCAGCATATTTAAGGTGGTTGCCACTTGGTACAAAAATGTCTTTTCTTCAAGGTAAATGAAGACATTAGGAGATTCAAATCCCAATAGAACCAGTAATGGTCTGAAGATTACCACAGAGATTATAAACTGTTCAAAACGGCCCACACACTGAAGACATTAGGCGAAAGCTTACATTTCTTGGCTGCTTGTGATGTTGTTGTGCCTCTGTTAATGACAGCAATGTGTTTGTAGTTGTGTACTTTTTGGTGGATGACCAGCATTATTAGATGGTCTATTTACAAATCTGCCAAAGTGGTGACAGTATGATGATATGACGAGTTGAAAGGACATTTGGCTCTTACCTTGTTAGTTGACGGGTTGATGAGAAGACAGGGAGGCAAGAAGAACAGAGGGAAAAAAATGCGTTAGTTTTTATGCTCACACTTTTATCATATTTAAGAAGAAAATATGTTGATCATTTATGCTTTAGTCACCGAAGTAATGAAGAGGGCTAGAGACAGTACATCCACACAATGAAAAAATGATATTTTTTCTCCCTGGCCTTCTCCCAAAAAAACTTTACGTCGACACCTCACTATAAACACGGCTCAACACGAGGCTTCAGTAGTGCACATGCCAGGCCTTTAGGGGCGCTGTGACTCACCAAACACAACAACAATGCTGAAGAAGACAGACCACAAAGAAATTTAGAAGGAGCTCCTGCACATGAACACATAAACCACTATTATAACTCTAGTTATATAGGTCTATGGCCCTGCTCCGCCTGCTTCTAGCTTCTGCAGCTCGACCGGAGCATGTAGTCCGTGATTGTTGTGATTATTAGGTGACGTTGCGGACTGCGGCGGGGGGGAGAGGGGGGCAATTACATCATCTTTTTTCCACAGATGATCGTCTTTGCCGATTTTTGAAATTGACCCACTCTGGGACCCGTGTTAAAAAAATGAAACGTCTTCGGGCTCCTAAAACACCTCCTCATGTGGATGATAGGCCAAAGACAGTTCGTTCAGGTTAACCGGTTGCCTGGTGTGGACGGCCCCTCAGAGAGACACACAGACCATTTCACATTCACCAGTTAACCTTGAGAATACTGGACTAAATAACTTACATCCGCACATGGAGAACATGTAAACTCCAGAGGAAATTAAAAAAAAAGGGATCTTGAACTGAAACTGAGGGATTTTCTTCAAATATTCAGTATGAAATCTTTGAGCTGTTTAACAATCCTCTAAATAATACAATCACGCACACACACACACACTTCCATGACACAAATTACTTTTGATGTTTCTGACTTCAATACGAGTTTACTGAATAATCTGAGCACCATTTGTAATTAATGAACCAAGAATAATTTACTCATAAATGTCTCATAAAGGTTAAACATTTGTATTGCTATCCTATAACAACATGCAGATCTCGGGAAAGAGAATCATGTTTGTTTCATTTTGCATTTTGTGATTCCTAAAAAGACAAGAAAAATAATTGACATGTAAGTATAATATTAAGAAAGGAAAAAAATCTGACTTTGGGGAAGTATATATATATAGTCATATATATAAAACAATGCAGTAGACGCTTTTAAACAAAACTGAAGAACAAACTCTATAATTAAGCCAGAAGTGTTAGAGACTGCGTTTCTACAGAGAATACATTTCTTCATAATTTGAATGCAAATTGAGCCAGATGGTATCTTCAGCCCACATGGCCTCAACATGGTAATGTTATTTTTCTCATTACTGACCAGCCACTTTTGGCTGCATGGTCAAGGTATTCTGTGGATTGTTTGGTCTGAAAGGTTTCCAAAGTGGGGCATGTGCCTCTCCTAGGGGTCATTACAAAACAGAAAAATTAGGATAAAAAAGAAAAAAGAAAGAAAAAAAGATCAAGTGACCGTATTCATCTGGTCAGCAAACTCCAGGCATGCTTGGAGCAAAATAAATTGTGTTCTGTATAGTTGGAATGAATTAAGTTTCATTTAGTAGTATTTGGAGGCACTTTTGTTTTGATCTAGTATGGAGTTTTACCCCCATCTTAGATATTATTAAAATGAATAATTTAATTCACTACTTTAAATGTTTGTCAAATATAAGGTTCGACTGTTAAAATAAAATAAAATAACTAAATAAATAAATAGATAAATAGATAGATAAATAGATAAATAAAAGCTACTTTATTCCAACACTGATTATCTTTGTGATCCTTTGAAAGAATTGTGCTTTGACTTGAGCTGTTGCATACAAGTAAGTTTAAAGGAACCATGCATTAAAACATCCACATTTTAAAAAGTAACTAGTAGTCCGAATGGTAATTGCGCAAAATTCAAACAGCGTGGCAATAGTTTTTAGTACGCTTTCATCCTCTGTTTATTTTTGACTATTTATTCAAGGATTTGCTGAACGGTATTGGTTAAGGAATCTCATGCAAGCCCCCCCACCCCATTTATAATTTTTTTTAATCATTCACATATTTGGTCCTTTCACCTCATTTGCCTGGAAAGAGCTAGCATGTTTCCCTAGAAACAAAGCTGAGTGCTCACAAAGCAGATAACTACATAACCTTGCACTCGTCTGATTGACTGAATCATTCTCCAGTCCCAGTGTGAGACTCCTTCTAAAATACGCTCCTGCCCTTACCCGGTGTATCACGTCTCATAAGTTTAAAAAGGGACAGACGTGGACTGGGAATATGTTTCCATTTCACTGTAGCTACTTCTTCCTCGCTGATCTCCAGTGAGTGCACCTTCAGGGAGGAGATGATGCAAAGAGTAATTCATCGCCTTTTTTTTCTCTTTCTTTTTTTTCTGCTCCATTGTACAGAGAAGAGAAGACTCGGGACAAGTATGTAATAGTAACAATCACAAATGTACAAGAGTTTTCTGTAATCCGATCATTCGGTCACGTCGCTCAGACCAACTCCATGATGAACATGTGATTATTTAGTAGGACACGTTCTGATGCAAGATAGGAAAAAGGAAAAAAAAAAAGAAAAAAAAAACATCAAACAAATGGTATGCTTGTGTTTGCGTCTCTTCAAGCTTGCCTCCTTATTCACCAAATCACTGCATCCTTTCAAGTCATCAATCAGATTAATATTACTGGATCCTCGTGTCTCAGCGTTGACTGAGGGGTTCACTTCCCATCTAATATGTTGAGGATGAAACGCTTGCATCAGTGGTTTTCATGTGATCAACGTTCGGCACAATGATCAAACTGCTTCAAAACTCGATAAGACAATGAAGAGGAGCTCATGGGGCAGGATGTTTGTCCAAGTATTGACATGTATGTTTGTTTGTTTTTTTTTTCCTTTTAATTATTTTTACTTAAGATGTAGGTGCACTCATTATAGATATTTGAAGTTCAAAGGTAGAGCTCCAGCACAGTGTGTGTGTGTGTGTGTGTGTGTGTGTGTGTGTGTGTGTGTGTGTGTGTGTGTGTGTGTGTGTGTGTGTGTGTGTGTGCGTGTGCGTGTGCGTGCGCGTTATTGCAATATCCAAGCAGCTGTGTGGTGGTTGTATTTTTGAAAATCAAATGTGGTATTGACATTAAAATGTTTCTGTGTGTACATACGGAACTGAAGCCGTTTTTGAAAAGACCCATTTGTTGTCAGGAGACCCGAAATTGAGTACAATTATAGGAGTAATAGGTTACTTTCCATCCATCCATCTTCTTTAAAGCTCTACACAAAAGCTCCATATTCCTAGCCAATGCCAGCTATTTGGGGTCAAATGCTTAGTGCAACCAGAAGAGGTCATGATGCACAATCACCCCCAATTTACGCCTACGGGCAACTTGTGTTACAAATTAACTTTACAAATGTGTTTCTGGCCTGCTGGATGCAACCAGAGAAAACCCAAGGCGGCAGATGTTTTAGTTACACTATTTATACATCATGCTAATGAATTGTTTGAAATGGATATATTTTGCTTGTTCTTTTTTTTTTTTTTTTTTTTGGTTTAACAAATGAAATAAACAATAAAAGGAAAAAAAATTAAACAAGTCAATACAAATGTCAAACAAACCTAAATATTATATGAGTACTTTGCTGCTGCTATAAGACATATAAAGTGAATTTTTAGGTCGGGGCATTTTCCTATAATAAAGCTCCACGATATATAAAGACAACACATTGCTGTTTTGGTTTATGTTGTAACAAGACAGAGTCGAGAGCAACCAGTGGCACAATGCGTAATGGAATCTGTAAGTTATAAAAATTGAGTGAAGACTGAGAAGCTCGTGTTCTGAGGCGATGTTACATGTTGTGTGAATATTTCACTGAACACACTTCAGCCTCGGAGATGAAAGTGAACGACGGAGGTCTAAAGTGCTGAAAGCCGACTCAGGAGGCTCAGGAAGAATGATGACACATGAATTAGTTAATGCCGGTCTGACACTTTAGTATTCAGTCAGGGCACATTTTAACCCTTAAACTGCCATCATGTCACGGAGTAGTATTAAGTAATTCACTTGATAGAAGATATCTAATTAAGAGGGTCACAAGAGGGTTAAACTAGAACAAATAGTATCAATTAATGATTTAATAATAGTTTTGACGTCGGCAAAACAAGAACATCTTTATTCTTTTAAACAGGGGGTTTTCTGTGGATGAAATTCAAACAGTGTGCAGTGTGAGGTCGATGTGTATTAGCAGTTCTCTGTGGTTTGTTGGTATAGCCGTGGCTTGTGTATCAGTTGCTGTCAACTTCTTTTTCTTGTATGTTTATCTGGGATTGCTGCCTTTAATTTCCACCTGTTAGCGGCAGACATTGAAACATCAGGCCCGGCAACAAGAATCAATGCATCTCTTTTGCACAAACATTTGCAGCTGCTGGATGCAATCGAGAAAAGCAAATAAAGGAAATAAGATACAAAAGTCATTGAAAACATCAATCTAATGTAGTGAACCCATCCTACCTTTTCTCCCATCAGGAGACTATGTTTGTATGTTGTGTAATGAGGCTGAATCTACTATTTGAAATGTTTTCTGTTGTCTTGTTGTTTTATTTGCAGAACTCCGGCTCCCCAGTAAACATATCGTGATGCATTTGTTGTCTGTTGCAACTAAAGCAATACCCCAGTGACGAGGAGCACTTTGGTGATGAGATGGGCGAAGAAAAAGAACAAAAACGAGAAGATGAGGGACAAGAACGAGAGAGGGGGAGAGTTGCTGAACCTCTTCCCAGTCCACCAACAACAAAGGGTGACAATGAGTGAAAGGGAGAAAGAAAAAAAATAAAAAATAAAAGGGATATTAGCCCTGAGCAGAGTGATAAGAGAGGGATGTAAGCGGCTTCCTCTTATCAGTCCAGACAGAGACCAACCCAGTCCATTCCAGCTCCCAGCCAAAAGACAGAAAAAGCCCAAAGACACACAAAGATATACATGTGCACAAACACACACATATTTGCCCCCTTAATCATAAAAAAACATCCACCAAGTATCAGTAGTGAAACAAAGGGGCATCGGTTTTGGCCGAGTAAGCAAATAAAGTTTTTTTTTTCCCCCCACAATCTAACATATTGTAACATACCAGTAAAAAAAAAATTTCAAATATAACATTAGTACATTTGAGTGTGGCTGATTCCGGGTCTGAAGTATTATATTTGATGTTTGGTTTCCAGTGTCCACTGAATGGCGTGCGACGTGTCGAGTGTGGTTTGTTCGACAAAGCTGGAAGCCGCTTCAAAGACTCAGTGCTGCAATTTGTACAAATACGAGTTCACTAGCCTGTCCCTCACCGCAGAAAGACTGTATGTTTCCTCACAGTACTGTTTCCTCGCAGTGGGGGGAAAAAGGGAAAAAGAGCAGAGTATTGTGTAACACTAGATCAGAGGAGTTCAGTATTGATCATTTTATTCTGGATAGAGCCTCAGGTGCAAAGTTAAGATGAACAGGATCAATGCGGTGTGGAGATGAAATGACTGGGGATACAACCATTTAGCCAATACACTATCTCATTCTCCCACACATCTTGACTTCAGTGCTCCATCTGAAAAAAAACAAAAAAAAACCTGCTCGACACATAAGGGAAATAAGCCCATCTTAAGGGATTTACTCCCAAACTCAATGCCTTTATATGTATCTCAGCCACATTTAAGTATTTCAGTCATTTCCATTCAGTTGTTTTATTGTGTTTGTTAATATTTACATCTTTGTTGGCGCACATTTCAAGGCGACTAATACGATGCAAGGCCTGCTGTTAAACTGTCTTTAGGCACTCCATTTACTGTGAAGACAATAACCTACGATGCCAGTAAAAGCCAGTATGAGAGTAACACCTTGATAATTTGACCCACACTCATCACTTAATCACGGCAGTGACATTTCTATTGAGACGCAGACCTGTAAATGGCAATCTTGTGTGGCTCTACTGGGATTAATATGAAGTACACCTTTAAGTGAAATAAACTGAGTCAGTTTAACACATTATCATCGCAGGAGGATTAAGGCATTAGAGCAAATAATATCTATTCATAAATAAACAAGGGCTATGTTATTTTACGGCAACATAAATGATGTGAATATGAGCATGAAGCGATTTTTCCAAGCCTTTATTTTCAAGCCTTTAATTACCATTAAAGTGTATGTATGCCGGCGATCTTGGGAGCCGTTTGACATAAAGGCCTGATCCACATAGGGGTTAAAAAAAAAAAGAAAAAAGAAAAAAAAGTTACTGATTACTTTTGGAAACAAGTTAAAACAAGTTAAAACACTCAGGTGTCATCCCAGATAGATGGGCATTGGACACTGGTTTAAAAGCAAAGGCCGGGGAAAGAACAAAATGCATATGCATGTGCATATGTGTACATATTTCGACACAGTGTTCTTGGCGTCTGAAGCTAACTCTGTTTCTGTGTGCTAATCTCTTTTGAGTGGGGGTTAATAGCACAGAAGGCTCCGTGATAGACTCTTCCAACGTTCAATAGCCGCTTGGCTGCAGAAGAGTATCTCACTCCCAAATAAGCTTTGCACACGCCAAACCATGCAATAACATACTTTTATCACTACATCCATTCTCAGGAAGGTGCTTCATGAAGGCAGAGGAGCTGGCTGAGAGACGCAAAGCAGATGCAACAGTTTGGATTTAAAGGGGCCAAATTCATGGCTAAGCGTCATTGATTCCACTGAATGTTTGTGGAGTTTGGTCGGGATGAACACTGGCACCGTGTATGAATTGCGGGTGAATCTCTTTATGCGACAAGAACAAAAAGTCTGCTGGAAAAAACAAAGCTATTAAGGCAGACTTTTTCCGAATAACCACTCCAGAATTAGCCTAGAAATTTAGAAATGGACTGTACACAGTCAAGTGGCCACAAATATTTGCCGCACATTTGTCTGGTTTTTCTTAAGTTTTAGCAGGTGGCCAGTCACTGCTTCAAGTGTGTCTTAATGGTGGATGAGCCGATCCTGGACAAAAGAAGCAAAAAATGACAGTTGGTTGCAAAAGCATTAATACACCTTGAAGTTTTACACTTTTTGTCACATTACACTACAGTCACTACAAATGTAAAATTAGTCTCATTGAGCTTGTATGTAACGCACCAACAAAATGTGTCACACGACTCTGCAGTGGAAGCAAAATGATGCATGGTTTTAGTTTTAAGCTTCAATTGATGAAAATAATTTCCTCAAGTGTTTGTATTTATTGCAGATCATATTCCAACAATACTTGCATGTTCATCCAATGTCTTGCAGCCGTACTTTCAGAATATGTCGACAACTAAATACCTTTAATAACAAAATATATAAGATGTTAAAGCAAGATGTTGCAGCTGGGTTGCAAAACAAACAAAAAAAGAAACTTGGGCTTTTAGTTTTCACAGTCTGTCATTATCTTGAAACACAATGAGAATTTGCGCAAAAATTTCCACTCTTGTAATAATGTTAGACTTGAGATGTGAAAACGAGACTATTACTTTCGCTGACCAATGATTGAGTCATGTTATCGACGTGGGTTGATGAAACAAGACTTAAGTCTCAGAGTATTTTTTTCATTCTCTCCCTGGTCAGAAGCTCTACAGGCCAACAGCACGCACGCACACACACACACACACACACACACACACACACACACACACACACACACACACACACACACACACACACACACACACACACACACACACACACGCACACACACGCACACACGTCAGCCACTGTCCAGCTTTCATTAACCAGCTGTGTGAAACAACCCAATCACTATCTGCAAGACAATACTGAGTCAAATGAGCCTACCAGGCAAGCTGGCCTCCTGCCCATTCCTCTCAACCCCCACTGTCGAGCGAGTGTTACATTCTCATTAGCCCCAAAGAAAGATGCAATAAGAGAAAATGAAAATACTTTCTCCGTGGTTACTCCGACTTACAATTTCCAAAAGTGGCAAATGAATAGCATTTAGTTGTTTCTGTCACAGCTTAATTAGCACTGTGTGTATGTGTGTGTGCGTGTGTGTATTCTGTCCATGCATGTATTAACAGATTACCAGATTACCCCCTCAGTAAGAATACATGTGGCGGCCTTGATAGAACCTCGTCATCCAAGTAGCATTAACTTTTATCTGTGTTTCTTAAGCAGTTGTGTTTTTAACAAACATCCACGCAGCTGTTTATCTTCTACTTCTATGGGAGAAGTGAGGGAAGTGGACAGGTCACCAGTAGCAGAGAAAGCTCAAAGTGACAATTGCAGACACACAGTCACAACTAAAATGTATAGTTACATTTTTTTTGTATCTTATCTGCACGATTTCGAGTCTGCAAGTCTCAAATTAAACTTTTTTATAGCGACATATACAATTTGTTATTGCTATAGTAGATTACCGAGACAACTATGTTTGCAGTGCAAATATTCAATATAATAATGTACAGTGTATCATTCCATTCACAATAAGCCATCAAGTATATGAATACGATTGATAAATACATAATAAATACCAGACAAATTATGGATTTATTGATCACAGCTAACTGATGAATGCCATACTTCTGCAGTGGTCATATTATTCCAGGATTTTACACAGCATGGAGGACTTTTTTTCAGCTCAGGGGCCTTGTTGCACACGGGAATCACATTGTGTTAAATATTGGAGGCTGTGGGGAGGGATTTAGTCCGGTTTATGCTTTCCCACACTTTTTGTAAGATTTTTCTTTTTTTTTATCAGTACAAAATCATCGCCCTTGTTTTAGTTTTTTGGTTGTTTTTTTTTAAATTAAATTCTCAAAACATCTGAAAAATACAGTTCAACTGAGACCAAACTTATGCTCAAGCTATTTGATCTTAAACGTTAATGTATTGTACATACAGATTGGTGTGATGTGAAATGTTACATTGATGAATGTCAACATAACTATTCTCTCGATGAAAGGGTGAAAAAAAACTAAGCAAACAAACAAACAAAAAAAAACCAACTGATTCTGCATTCTCAGTTTTGTTCCAAACATTGGATACAACTTGACAAAGTGAATCTATTTGTGCACATTAATCTAGACTTGCTCATGGAGAAAAGGAGAAGAACTTATTGGCTTATTTACTGACAGAAAAGTAGACTGGGTTTAGCTCAGTGTCTCTCAACAAACATCATTAAAAAAAAAAAAAAGAAAGAAAGCAAGGGAAACAAGGATTTACATAAACAAAGATTTGCATTCATGGAGATGCACAGCACCCCATACATAAACACACAGTCACAAGTGTATTAGGGTGCATTCTGCTCTGCGGTTGGTTGACAGAACTGGGACAACCAATTGTGAAGTTAAAAGACCCCGTAAGGCACAGTGTCTACCACCCCACGTTCAGTGCTGGCGGCTGAACCAGGCCAAGCTCTAAGTAATGATGGCAGCATGTGGCTCACAAGGGTGTGCTTTAGGCTGCGAAGATGTCTGCAGTGCAGTGGTTTGTCGTTACATACAGTACACACACGCACTGCACACTTACTAAAATCAACACCCTCACAGACACGTGTTTTCATGCCTTCAGGGGACATTGAATTCACTTACATACATTTACTTTATTTGAACCCAGTTGTAAACTCTACACTAGCCCATCTGTGGTCGAACCCTAAAATGTGCCTTAAACATCTTACAATGTTCCCAAATAGGGATATGCTGTTTGTCCTCGCGAGGACAACAAATTATCTTAATGGGAAGGTGTGAGAAGAGTTAGGTCCACTCACTCCCAGACATTTACACACTTTGAATCAGGGTAGCGTCAAAGTCTATACAAAGGTTGCTATGTTCACTTAATACACATACATCAGGCACGGACATATCTTTGGAGACACATGATTAATACCATTGCCTTCAGCAATGTCGAAATTACATTACAGAAACTTAAAAAGCACTTAAAATGCAGAGATTAATAGAAGAAAATATTTTCTTATTATAATTTAAATTAATGTTAGTTGTGTTGGTGCTTCTGTGTGAGTTCATATGTGAGTATGTTATGGAGAGGAAGAGAAATCCGTCACCATGCAATTGTGATTTTGAATATGTCGGATGTAATAATGGCATCCAACATATTCACTTTGCTTCCTCTCCACAGCTCAAAGTAGCTATTAGCCGCACTTTAGACCAAATGGAAATATAAGCACACCTACATAGAGGCGGACGGGCTCAAGGCACATTAAGCAACTCAAAGATTTAAAATTAACATCAATCTGAGCCACAAAACACGCATTTTGTGCAATGAAAATAAATCTGTCAGCTGGTAATACCTTCTCCATGTTTACAACTTAACACAATAAAAGCCTGCAATACACCTGGAGATGTGGAGACTGACCAGTCTTTGATTTTAATAAACAACTTACACCTTGAGAACTGAGGTGAATGGTTGAGTTGGGATTTCTTCCCATTGCAATGACAATATGCCAGCTCTTATTGATGTGCCACACAACGTCAGTGGGGTATTGACTACAAGTTGGACAGATGAGCACAAGCACTCTTTGTACTCTTTGGGTGTGCAGAATGAAGTTTCGTGTCACTTTGCTAAAATAGTAATTGTCCTGAGAAAAGATGTCGCCTTGGTGTCACTGTATCTCACAAACATCCACATAACGTGTCTCCATGTCAATTGTAACTTCACAAACATGGACATATGCATATAAGCCCATATCAAATGTAAGATATTTACATATATTTGCTATAAGGTGAACAATAAACAATATTGTGCAGAGTTCAATTTGTGATGAAATGAGGCACCAGAGATGTTTTAAGACTTTCTTTTTTTTTTCTGGTATAAAATCATAAAAGTGACGTGTTTAACAGGTGAGTGGCTTCATATAAAGGCAATTTGACTTTCAATCGTAAAAGCCTCTAGCAAGCTCCCAACAGTTCTTCTTTACTCTCCGCGGATCCTAATAGCAGGGAAATACCGCAGAAATGTCAACCTAAAATGAGACAGAATGTGCACTGGGTGAGTTTGGAGGTAATTGAGTAAATTTTACTACTGAATGTGTGAGAGTTGTCAGGATCACTTCACTTATGTCTTTCTGCCTGTGTTTATTCTGTGATGGACTGGTTTACTCGGCTCTAACCCATTGGCGGGATCGGTTCCAGCAACCTGTAACCCTGAATTAGATGGAGCTCTACAGAAATGGATGAAAGGATGGAGATCTTCTAAAGGCGATATACAACAAAGAACCAATGAAACCCTTCTGAAAACCCTCATTTGTATTAGTACCTCACTAAAAGAAGAAGAATTGTATTTTATTAATACTCCCTTGGGGAAATTTCTTCAACAAATTGACTCATTGGTAAGCAGTCACACAGCATAGCGCTCGTGGGCGTGAGCTGGTGGGGACATTTCCAGATGAAAGAACGTTATATACATGCAGAGATTTGTTTTCTTCATTCAAATGTGTTAGAATAACATAGTTCCTTTGCTGTGAAAAACTCAAAACATATATGAATATCTTTACAAGTCACATCATCACTAACCAGAGTACCGTAAATAACTGTTATTTTGCACCTTGTATTCTATTCTTAGGAATCAGGGTAGATCGCACATCATCAGGATGTATCGAAACCAGTCAACTATTATTTGTGGAGCAATATTTACATATATATTTCCTAGAGGGATGTACAAACAGGCATTTTAGACATGAACTCACGTTCATTTTGAAATACATCGACAAAAAAGGTCTGCACCGCTTGGCCTCTGTTGACACACTTGGTCTTGCACTGCTGTTCTGCAGGCAATAAACTTAACAACATGTTAGAAAAGCAGCAAATGGGATTAAAAAAACACACCTATACTGGCATACATTTCACGTGATTTGCTATTATGAGGGTAACTATATAAGGAGCATTCAGTTTCCAATTAATAGTTTCATGTGATGATCAAATGTACTGATGCATTAAACATGATGGGAAAGTGAAAAGAAGGGCAAGGACCTCAAAGTGTGAGTATATTTTAATTTCCATACTATGTGAGTAAACCAGAGAAAACAGACACACACAAACTAGGCAAACATGCAAACTCCTCCCAAAAGAGCCCCCAGCTGGACTTGAACTAGTTTTCATGCAGTAAGCTGTACTAACCATTTACTCTGTAAACACAGAACATAAAAGTGCCCACTCACATAAGAGTCAGAATATCTTATTAGGCAATTAGATTATAATAAATTAAACAGCTCAAATACATGTGATCATCAATTCGTATAAAAATGTTTTACAGTATGAACTGAATGAAAGACCTGGACTTTGAAAAGACTGAAAATCTTTTCAGATGTGCTTTTAAGTCTGTGATAAAGAAAAGATCCGACCGATGCTTGGGTCAAGGACTCTTAAGTGTTGAGAGAAGTGTAGGTGCTTTTATTTTACATCGGAAAAGTTCATCCAATCAAGTCTGAAAAAAAAAAAAATACAGCACTTGTGAAAAAAAAAAGAAAAAAGAAAAAAAAAGAGTTTTCCATCCCGGGTAAAAGGTTATAAATGTAGAAATTTTGACAGTGATGTAAGGCAAGACAGAAAGTAACTCCTTCATCACGTGGTATCCTGAGATTTGTCCTCTGTATTTAACCCATCTGGACTGAGCAGTGGGCCGTCACTGTGTGGCATCTGGGGAGCATTCAGGGGTTCAGGGTCCAAGGATTCAAATCAGCAACCATGCGGTTACAAGCTCGCTTCAGTACACACTTGGCCACCATTCCCTGTTTGAACTGAAAAAGAGTCTCCACATCCTCTTATTGAGAAACTGCTCAAGCAGGAGGCAACTGTTAAAAAGGTGAATAATCATACTACAATATCAAGTGATTCACATGTGTTTGCATAACACATAACACAACATTACTCATGCATAATATTCCAGACTGACCAACACACACACACACACACGCTTTGCTCATTTCTGTCTCTAAGAAAGTTAGCAGGAGAGTCCGGAACGATAACACCATGGTGGCAAGATAAGGAGATGAGAGGATACAAGGTGTCCTGATATGTCACAGTTGCAAACTGTGAGGCAACTAACGACTGCAACAGCAGAAAAAATTGGATATGTATTTGTGTAAGATCCTGAGCACACAAATGCATCTGCTTGGCCGGCTTGTTGCGTCACCTAAAGTGGAATCTGTCAATACTGGGTTCATGCTCACAATATGTTCAAAACGTTGAAAGAAGCAGAGAAAGCAATTGGGAACTCAAGAGTGCTTATGGGGAAACATTAACAGACTGTATGGAAGTAAAAAAAAAAAGACAAGAGCAGTTAATCCAAAGTGTTCCATTGAGCATGTTGCTTTGTTCAACCCTCCGAGATGGAGTTGAGTAAATCTGGGTTTGTTGTGGAGTAAGGAATTGACAGCCCTCATAGTAGAAATAGTGAAAGGAGTTAACATTTACTTTGTCTGAATTAATTTTATAAAGGTCTAGTTTTGTAAAATTGGAGCTTTTTTGTCGTTGTTTTTTCTTATTGTGTGGTTTTATGACTCAAGGTGTTTCAAACAAGAGTCTGGGTCTATATATATATATATATATGAAGAAGGGTATCCTTTAAGAATATAATGAGGCTTTTTATTAATTTGCGGCTGTTTGTTTACAAGGCCGTTGGTGGGCAGAGAGGTGGATCTCATTATTCAGATAGAGTTACGGGTCACTGACTGTGGTTCAAATGGCATATGATTGTGTACATGTAATCACCGCTGTCTTTATCATTGTGTTTATTAGTTCTTACATTGGTTTTTGTTCATTAGCAACCTCATGAACTTAGACCCTGATTTTCAATGAGAATGATCCCCCCCACCCTCGCTCCCTCTTTTTCTCTCTCCTTTACTCACTCACACCTCTCCCCATCGGTTTTCGGGGGGCCAGGGCACCACACAGTTGAAATCACTTCAGACAACCGAGTCAGACAAATATGCATAGCCCAGCAAAGATGGCTTAGCTTTGCACTGCTCATTCATATTCATGAGGTCATGGCCAGACAGGTGCCCTCATTGGACCTGTCAAGATTATAACCCGCCTCTGTGATCAGAGCTAACAGCTATTGGATGGCTCTTCATTAGTAACCATATCCCCGTTGACCCAGTTGCCCGTGGTTACAGATTTTTTTTTTCTTTTTTTTTTGATTGCATGTGTGGCGTGACTCAATGCCCAAAACTGAAAGTGGTTTGCAACGAGGTGCTCTTGATCTAAACTGCAAAGCACTTCAGGAGTATTATCAGCAGGCTCATCTCGTACAATATACATGAGGCAATCGTTGTTTCTGAGGCTTATTTTATCATCCCGGTGTGTATAAACACAGACTGTCTCCTTTGTTTAAAAACTAAAAATAAGTTGAGTGGTTGAATCAAGAGTTCTGATGGGTGTGGTAAAGTTATTATCTCATTTGTTGTTTGGACAGTTGTAACTAGAAAACCCATTTTGATAATGGCTATTGCTCTTTGTATGCACGAAAATTCAAACTGAAATAAAAACATTGAAATGTTACTAATAGTTTTTTACCTATGTATCGCCACTCTTTTTAAATGATCACTACACACTTAAGGTAATCAATTACATAAGTTAAAGAAATGTGCTTTCAGAATGGTATTCAATGGATTTTAGTTTTTTCTGCTAATTATGCTACAATCATCAGCAAAGTTGTCGAGAGATGCCAATTCTAACAATGTGATGGTGTCTTGTCCAAAATGACGCTAGCAAACCTTTTAAATATATTAAATTATCCCAAGATTATGCAAATAGTTGCAAATACTTCAGTGTTGTGACATATTCCCTAATCTGCTACAACTCTGTGGGATAGTCTAATGGTAGACACAACCATTGTGGCCGGGCTGAATTTAGATCAGTTTGTTGAGGAGCATTGCACAACCATGATGAGTTCTCTGAAAATTGAAAAAAACAATTACAACAGGAAACTGTACTAGATGACCTGAGAAATGACAAACAAGCAGGCAGAACAATTATGAAAGAAGGCAACCATTTATTAATCACATTTGCGGCAACACTGCATTGTGGATAAAGCCCAACGTCTGTGTCACAACGGGACTTCTTTCATGTTAAGGATTACATACAGAGGTCCAACTATTCGAGTTACAGAGCTGCTCCTCAGTGGTGATAATAGCTGCTGTTAAGGCTTATGCTGATTGTCAGGTCAGTGAGCATGGCAGTGAGACTGAAGCCCCGCAGCCCTACAGATGTTTTAATGCATGACTCCAGTTGCTAAATAGTGTTGCCACAGTTACCTTGAAAAAGTAATATGATTACTGATCACTAGTTTTTAAAAGTAGCCACGTTAGATTACAAGTTAAGTTTTAGTTACTTCCATCAGCTGCCGACAATACTCCAACACCGTCTCAACATAAAAAAATAACAACCAGTTTTGCCAACAACTCTGTGCTGATCACTGCCAGGCCTCCTGCACCTTTAAACTTCATTCTTTGTTGTATTTATATGTGACTCACAGTTTCATTATCACATTTTTGCTATTACTGGTATTAATTTACCCGGTTATGTAGTTGAAGTCTGTTGTTGCACTATTTATGTATTCATTTATCTATTTATTTGCACTGCCTGCTATACGAGTACATGGAGTTTGCATGCATTGAGGGAAACACGGAACTAGTGCTGTATTGTATGAGAAAACGTTTGGAAAAAAACAAAAACAATGTTTGCAGAATAGCCTAAGTTTGCATTTGACATGATGATAGTTGTTGACAGAATATAGCTTCAACATTTACATAAAGATTACACAAGGTCATCTCATGAAGGTACATTATAAAAGGCTGATAATGACTGATGTGTGAGGAGCTCCTTTATTTGGTGGTTGTGAAAAAAGCCAGGGCAGCGTGGCGGAGAAAAGCATTATTCTTCACGAACTGCAGTGAAAAATAGCACAAATGTTTTTGACGGCATTGTAATTATCTAATAAATAATTGCTTCAGTATTGTGTATTAAGAGCGGTAACCTTGGAAAATATTGATAAGGCTGACTGTCAGCACAAAAACAAACACACAATGCATATAATGTTTGCGTTCAATCAATGCTCCACCTAATTGTCAAACACTAAATGAACACGTCTGCCCACAGCCAAGATTAACGTCCTTCTTCAAGACCATGAAAAGTTGAAAATCAGAACTTCAGGGACATTTAAATATCCCCACATAATAAAATTTGAATATATCTCTGTGCAATGTAGTGGCAGGACATAATGGCTTGGACTCCTGCCATACCAGATCTTTCAAAAGGTCCTGTAAAATCCTGCTTTGTGCTAAAGGCATACACTCCAACAAAAAGGGTAAATGCCTGCCGCAGACAAAGCCATTGGTGTACTTTTTCATACTTGCTGCACTTTTCTTATTTCTATCAGAAGAGAGAAATTTTGAGTGCCTCGTGCCTTCCAACCAAGTAATTACCACACAATTTCATATTCTATTACTGGCTGCAGTAAATAGAGTGCAACAGGACTTTCCGAGGCACATCTACCGGTAATGAGGTGCTGGAGCAATTGCAGAACATCCATATATATATTTTTTAGACAAGATGCCATGTTTTAGTATGTACTGAAAATGTAGATCAAGCTCATATATAATACAAACTATCAAGAATAAGGGAGAAAGTAGTCATGTAAAAGGAAGAAAAGACCATAAATACAAATATATTCCGCGTGTTACTCAATTTGTTTATTAAGAAAATAACTAAAGCAGATACATATAGATACGGAATATTTAAAACTAACTGACAAAAAATATTTAGACACCTGAATACAGGACTTGTGTGTCTGCATACCTCCGAGATAACGGTGATGCTCATGCATATCTACGGTTATGGATGTTGCCCTCAGCCGCCTACATCAATTCCGCATGTCACGTGTGAAAAATGCATCTGTCGCAAAGCTGCAGTTAATCTGAGCTGTGCACAATTTCATACCACTAAAAACATGTATTCCTGGTTTGTGGGGGTAAAAGATAGTCGCTGAATGCCACAATCACCAGCAAAGAAGCAAAAAAACAAAAAAAAAAGATGGAATGTTTGATATTTAAATGCATCTAATCGTGAAACTCTTCATCTCAAAGTGGAAGCATTTAGTTCTGAGCTGATAAAAATGCTCACCTATTCCTATTTGTGTACAGTAATTGATTTTCTTTTAGAGCACACGGTGTAACCCACATCAAACGATTGCCACTTTTACCGATAACAATATGAACAAATGCAAACTAGAATTGGCCTTTAAAATCCACAAGAGGCCTGGGGAACGTGCATCTGTAAGCCACCTATATGTGCATATTTCAGAAGTATAATGGCATTAGAGCATTCACTTACCTAGATCACTTATTTTTGGAACAGGACGAAGGTGAGGCAAACTGAACGTTACTACCACTAATTAATTACTTCTAATTATACACTTTTCACAAGTATCTCTTTTATGGGAAATGAGAACTTTGGAATACAGTTAAAAAACAAGATTTTTCTAATGAGGGACCTTATTATATGTGTTTACTTTATCTGGTGACGCCGACTAAAGGTAGGCTTCAAATTGCAATAAAGGTGGCCACTTGCGGAATAACGCAACACTAAAAAAATCATGCCATACACTTCATGGTCGTCCAGTTCCTGATATGAATCCGTCTCTGTATTTGTTGCCTTTTTTTCCCCCCTCCCTTATATTTAATTTCATCCATAATGAACAAATGTGGCACCGTTTTATGTCAGTGTTCAGCACAGAGTTGATACCTGGAGACGGACGATCTACGGCTGCATGAGGCAAGCCGTGGCGGCTCATCCAAGGTTCACGTCATCTATTCTCGAGTAAACCGATATATGCACACCTCCTCACAAAAGCTAACATTAATCTTTTCCTATACCTTTTTTTTTTTCTCGTCTTTTTTTTATCCAGCAGTCTCTATCACTTCTTCACTCTGAGATTAATTCTGGGCCATCCCCTGGCTTAATTTTTACTGTCAGCTCATACTTCTACCTTGTCGACTTTCCATTTCACCCCCGCGCTTTTTGTTAATCACCATCCATCTTTTGGCTGATTTCGCTAATTTTGCGAAACTCGATACATTTGTCTATACCCCCCCCCCCCCAGTTGTCTTCCCATCTCGTCCTGTTGAAAGTCCAGACTCTTTACAGATTTCTGTGGGCTGGGCTGATAAGCTGTGATTTAAGTGTTGTGATACGGTGATAGCAGAGGCTAGAAAATCATGTCAGTTAAAAACCAATTACTCGGTTACATGCCAGGGCTTTTGTGGGAGACGGATGGCACACAGATCATGTTAAAAGGGAGCAGAGAAAGACAAAAGAAGATAATGTAATGCATCATAAAAGAAGAGGAAAATGCTTCAATAGAATGAGAGAACGTTGTTGAAGCATGCCAATTGGTTTTGCATTACAAACAAACAAACAAAAAAAAATGGATGAATAGTTTATAACAGTATTTTATCATTACCAGTATTGTTTTAGGATTTTTATTTTTATTTTTTTTTTAAGGATTGTGCCACAATAGATCCAGGATATTGCAAAGACGCCAGCCAATGTGCTGCCAAACTTGTTAATTGTGTTTTAGACAACCATATCACATTTAAATGATTAAACATTACAGCAATTTTATAAAATCAGGTCAATGCTGAACTATTGCAGTGCATGATTTTAACTTTTCTTGTTTCTTCCCCCAAATCTTGTACAGTATCTTATACTCTGTGTCAAACTGCATGTGAATTTCTGCAGGCGTCTCTTCCTCCAGAACAGGATGTTTACAACGTACGTGTACTGGACTCACCATCATGCCAGCAGAATATTTTATCACTCCTGGTTCATGATGTCACCACGTTCTTCTTCTCACTATAAACTACTATTAATGAAATGAATAAAAGGTTCATTTGTGACTGGTTAAGTCAAATGGCCGTCAATCCTTGAGCCTGGTTCTGGCAGATAAATTTGCTGTTTTCTTATCAGTGTAAGAAAGTGCTGGCGACAGCGAGGTTTGTTGGATTTCTCTCAATGATAATGTGGAGCCAAGTAGACTGAATACTTAGTACCACATAAACAACTGACTAGAACATAAACAAAGTAATGTAGTCCTACAGCTCTAATTCCATTAGCATTTTGCATTAAAAAAAAACCCACATAGGACAGACTGTACACATGTTGAGACAGCTATTTGTTACAGGTATAATGTGAATTTCCTTCCAACCATATTTTGTCTTTTTGATGGGCGTGCATCGCAATGTGGAAATTGTAATACAATTACTATCTATGATCTATAAGCAGTACCACTAAGATCTTAAAATTCGTGTGTGGAGCTGTGTGGCTCTGCAAGCATGACTAACTGCACTCATCAAATGTAGTTTTTAGTCTGGTGCACGTGGCTAAACGCAAGCGTGAACATTATTTTAAACAAGAAGCTTCAAATTAGCCCTCTGGACTCGCACTCGTTTTGTTCAGGAACACACGGCTCCTCATACATTTTGAAAAGACGAAAAACGGATCATTCTTCCTCTTTTCTTTTCTTTCCTTCCTCTATTCTCTTCACTTAAAGAAAAATCTAGCCACTGCCTGAAAACTCACTTTGGAGTTGGTATCATGCTGCCAAGATTTATCACAGTTTCATCACATATATAATCCATCAGAACACCTTCAATGATGTTTTATATTTTCCAAAGCGCAGATTTCAACCGCAGCTAACAGTCAAACTTCTGTCAGCCGTGTAAAATAAACACACCTGAAGCCGACCTCTCCTGAAGTCTCACGATTTTGGCGAGTTTTGTCTGCTCTTTCAAACCCCCAAAAAACAATAGATTGCCGTGCCATGCATGAAGTCAGGGAGATTTCCAGTGAAACACAATTTATTGTTCATTGATTTCTAATCAATCTAATGTTGATCGTAAAGTACAACTGTAAAAACAACAGCTTTCCTCCAGGAAATGCATGCTCCACCCATTTGTGTATATGTATAACAGACTATCCCCTGTCATTTTTTCTTTTTTTTTTTCCTTTCCTACAGCATTTATCTGTATGGATTAATTTCCTTTTTAACATCACTGGATGCAAACACACATGCCGCATGTGCAACAAATGCATTATATCCCATTACACGGAAGTAAGAACAATCCGCTATACACAAGAGCACCTGCAAGCTCGCCATATCTGTGGCTCACCCAGAAGCTTTTCAACTCATTTAAATATAAATGACCTGATGCACACAGACAGTGAAGCAGCTGCACGCACAAATGCACACACAAACAAAGGTGAATAAATGGTAATCAGATTGTGATTATGGTTCGCCGTGAAACAATTGACACAATAGCCAATGTGTGCCAATGCTTTCCACCCTTTTATAATAGATAATTCATGTCTGTATAACACAATAACCTACTGAATAAAGATATATTTAGTGTGTGCTTCTGTAGGCACATGCATGCTTTTTTTTTTTTTTTTGCAAATGTGTGCGTCTGAGAGGGTGGCAGGGTCTAAATGATTAATGGTCACTGAATAACAGCAAACATTGAAAAACGGTCAACAGGCTCACCCAGACACACTTGAAAACTACTGAGCGCGTAGGCAGCAGGTATATCTCACAAATACAGCGCATACATTTTTTTTTTTTTAATCTGAGGAAATTTGTTTCTTTCTTTCTGTGTGTGCGTGTGCTCACACACTGCTGTCACACACTACTGTCCTCTGCTTCATCTTTCCTGTGTGTGTGTAAATAATCCCAGAGAGGGCAGGAGAAAATAATAGCACTGAACATGAGCTTCATGCAATTAACCGTGCACTACAGCAGATAGAGCCCACAGTCAATACCTCTTGTAACACTGGCAAGGGACGTAAATAAAAAAGAAAAACTGTTTCTTGTGTGTGTGTGTGTGTGTGTGTGTGTGTGTGTGTGTGTGTGTGTGTGTGTGTGTGTGTGTGTGTGTGTGTGTGTGTGTGTGTGTGTGTGTGTGTGTGTGTGTGTGTGTTGTTTGTCTCTCTTTGTGGGGTCTAAAAACTGGAAGATGGCGTACTGGCGTGGGTGGACCTAATGTTTAATGCCATAATCCCAATATTTATCTATTTAATGGTCATCACACACACAGTTTCAGGCCTGAGGTTAAAATGAGTAGAGTTTCAAACACATCACATAATGCTTAAGGGTATGAGTCTAAGGAATACAAGTCAAGAAGGTCACAGGTGGTATTGTATTAATTCTGTTTGTGTAAATGTAAATGTAAATATAGATACACTGCATGACCTGAGCTGCCAGGATGTTACACACTACATATTGTTCGGCTGGTTCCTAAGGGAAAAGAGTCACATAAGAAACAACACAAAATCTGCATAATGTCAAACACTGAGGTGGAGAAAAAGTGATGCAATTACTAACACAACTCTGACAAGCCTACTGAATGAAAAAATACAAAATAGCATTAATGTCACAGGTAATACAGAATATAGCAACACATCACTAAAAACAAGGTAGAGAAATTACTATCAGCTCCGGTAGAGAGCAGGCTGAATTCAACATAAACTTCAAGAAAGTAATCAATAGGAACACACACACACACCCACACACACACATACCCACCCACACACACACACACACACACACACACACACACACACACACACACACACACACACACACACACACACACACACACACACACACACACACACACACACACACAATCTGCCCGATTCTGCTTGAGTCTGGCATTGATTGTTTAGAGCTGCAGGTTCAGTATTGATTTCTTTAATCAGTTTTAAATGAACAATTATGCCCATGTCACTAGCTGTTACTTGGAGCTCATTCACTACAGTCTAATGTACACATTGTATCTTTCAATTTAATTTAATAAACTGTATTTTCCGATAACCTTGGATAACTCACCTTCTTTGTGCAAATCCCTTTGGAACTTGGAAATGCATAATATACTAATTATGCTGTTTGTTAGGCAGCAAAAAAAAGTGTTGCTTTTTGTTATTTTATCAGTGGCTGTGGCTCTTGGAGAGCGGGCATTAAACACACTGGGCAAAAATATAAACTGTTTTGTTTTTGCTCCCATTTTTTACGAGCTGAACTCAAAGATATAAGACTTTTTCTACGTACAAGCCCGGGTACATGTAAACGTGGGCCCAAGACTGGTCACAATAAACCTGCGCTACCTGAATAACTTCATTAAGCCAGTCATTGTGCCGCGGCAAGAACAACACGGGCCTAATGTCATTTTCATGGACGACAGCGCTCCATCTCATCTAGGTGGCTGCTTGAGACTGGGGTACCTCAAATGGAGCTCCTGTGCTGAGGCTTACAACTCTGAACAAAGTATTACATGACAGATTATTAAGACGTTGACATTATGTTGTTTGGTCTAGACCCACGCTAGATTGTGTTTCAATAAATGATTTTAGATTGGGAAAACTCCAGTTCATGCTTCTATGTAAATGTCTTACTTGACGAAGGACCACTGTAGCATCAACTTCTTCTTTTTTTTTTTTCTTTTTTACAAATTCCATAAATTTCACCTGAAAACCGAATATCCATCACTTTTTTGTGAGTACTGTAAATCTGAATTTGGAGCAAGAAAAAAAAGCCATCAGACAAAACTGTGGCGAGACAGCTTAGGAAATGACTCGCCACACATTAACAGCAGTATATCTGTTGAAGCCCCCTTTTTTCATATGTGATAAGAACAGACGCAATATTAAACAATGCAAACCTTTCAGAGGTAGTAAATTGCTTGAACAAATACTCCCACTATTTTAAGGCAATCTAGGAGACATACATAATATTACGCATTCATGAAGGCAAACAATAAGATGATAATCTTTGTTGTTTTTCAATCATCAGTTCATCCTGTAATTTAGATCAGCGTTCAGTGTTTGTGCACAAGATCGCATTTCTGCCTATTTTCCTAGTGCAACACTTTCTCAACCCGAACAATTTACGCTACAACATTCGCAGCACAATGTAAATAAGAAGAGCAACTCGTCTATGCAGTATGTTTTCATGGTATTTTAAAGATTGTTGCTTTTGGTTTGGATTGTTCAGCATCTTGATCACATCTCAGGAGTCATCTTGCTTTGACCTTTCCAGCGTGCTAATTACGTTTTCCGTCCTCAAGCATGCCTACCTACAGTATATGTTGGGAACTCCCCACGTGCTTCTTTATGTGAACTTCTGTTGATTGTCTCCCATGTCCCATGTTTTACCTGCCGTGCGTTTCAGCCCTCTTGTTCATGTTTTCTCAAGTTTGTCATGGTTTGACAATATTTTGTTCTCTTGGAGTTTGTCTTTTGCTTGGCCCATCTGTACCTCTGGCTGTTTGCCTGCCCGCCTGTGTACTGGATCTTGTTTGTGTCTCGACCTAGAGGTTTGCAATAAACCTTGTTGAACTGTGAACCAGCTTCTGAGTCACGAGTTTCGGGTTTGTAATCCTGAGTCATGTCACAGTACTGCTCAAGTTCAGGGCTACCAGGATTAGAGTTGACAGCTTGGATATCTCTCTGTTCCATTCTTTCTAATTTCTAAGTGTGTTGCAGTACTGCTTTTTTTTTTTTTTTTTTTTACAGTGACATCTCTTTGGCCTATATATATCATTGATGTAATATATAACTTTTTCCCATCATCCATCTTACTCTCCAACGTGAAGGATTGTCAAGCATCGCCATCAGCTCTAAATTATATTGAATGGAGGGCTGAGTGTGAAAACTCTCTGCCTTTGTGTGTGTGTGTGTGTGTGTGTGTGTGTGTGTGTGTGTGTGTGTAGTACATAGTACATCCTAATGGTCAGTGGGCATGTGTGTACTAGTGAGTGCTGGAAATGAGTATCCATGTCTGTTGTGTGTAGCCGAAAGACTAAGAGAGATATCCCTCTTTGTAAGACCTTGAAGAGTTTTCAGTTCAGCAAACAACAAATCAAGTCAGCCCAGAAACAAGAAACTGAAATAAAGTCTTATTGTATTTTTATTTTTTTTTTATTCCTCCTGTTGTTTTGTATCATTCCTCCCAAGTGACACAGCTATTTATACTGCCAGTGTCAAGTTGTCTTTTAATTTCCCGGACAAAGAAGAATCAATCGACAAATGCATAGAGATGTTACATAAAAATTCACACAATTTAACATTCATAATGTTTGTTGGATTGGAACTTTATAGAAAAGTGTAAAAAAAAAAAATATATATAGCTAACACTTATCTGTCTTTCCTCTGTTTTAACAAAAAAGGGGGCATATCGACTACAAATTATTGATAAGGATAATTTATTCATTGAAGGCAGTTGGAAATATGTTTGAGTATGCAGTAATGAAAATGTTCATATTACAAAAGATGTGACATAGTCAAATGGTACATTGACATTTCAACCAACCATCAATCGAGTTTAACAATTTGTGTGTCTGGATTGTTTGAGAAAGCATAGTTGGGTATTGTGCATAAAGACATGTAAGGCAGACCACTGCTGATGAAATAAAGGGTAGCAAAAGACACTGTCGATACAAAAAAAAAAAAAAAAAAAAAAAGTGATGATGATGATGATTATAATAAAGGAAGATTTATAATTCACTAGTTTCATCTCCACCTGCTTTCAGGCTCAAATTAAGTTCAAAAAGGGTCAAATGTGTCTTGCCTGTGTTCAGTGGATTTACATGATTATATTTTAGTTCACAAAAAATGTTACATCATCAAAACCTCTCAAAATCGTGAACAACTCTCATGAGCATCAAATAAATGCAATTCAAAATGTCACTGAAGTAAATCGCAATCATCCCCTATTTTAAAAAGGTGTATTCAAATATTCCAAGGAGCTTTTTTCATGCCTCCATTTATCTTTATTGCTAATAATAACAGCAATTATATACTCACTTCTCAGGCGAATAAAATAATCTGAAATTAAATGGCAAGTTCAAAGTGAACCATAATATTTTATATGTGATTATTTTGGGTTGATAGAGGGCTGACATGATTTAGAAAAGCAACAATACCTCCTTGTGAATATTACATTCTTACTATGGTATTTCTTCACTCACACACTCAACTTGCTCAAGCCACAAAGCTAAAAACAACAATAATAAAAACAAAACTGAAAATCCCCACTATGCAGCAACACATCAATAAAACAATCTGGATGGCTGGATAATTTCCTCCCTTGCTCAGGCTGTGACCCCCAATAAACTCCAATACCCACAATTCCCTCTGGCCTCATGTCATGCCTTATTGGCTGCCTAATTTGCAGAGAAAGGAAAAAAAAATGGTGAGACAGGCAGCAGAAAGACCATTAAATTGCTTAAAAGCGATAGAAAGAAACAGAGCTGATGGGAGGTGGAAAAAAAAAGAAACATTGCTGCAGCAGATAGAAAGAAATTAAAGGAGATCATCAAACCATAAAGCACTCAGAGCACTCTGTGAGCAAGCCTATCAAGTGAAGGCTAGCTGAGGGCCAGATTTTGCATGGCTGGTATAAACGGGGTTATTGTTCACCAATTAATGCCGGCACATGATCATTTGGTTTGGATTCCCTCTACATCGTACACTTCAGACCCACCCAACACCATGTCTGCACTTGGTCATGTGTCTTAGAAAACATTTCCCTCTAATGCAAGTGGCGTCATCAGTCCCTGCAGTTCTCTTCCAGTCAGACTCAAACATGTCTTCCAAAAGACATGATAAAGTGCATTTGTCCTGATTCAAATGTTTTGAGAAGTAATACAATTGTTAACACAAACTGAATTTGAGTAATGGGTCATGTTTTTTTTTTTCGTCTTTTATTGCAAGCAATAACAAAACCATGGCATCTTTAATTCAAACCATTATAAATGTGAATCACGAATGCAGGAACGTGTGGAACTTGACTGATTGATGATATTTACAGACTTTTGTTCTGTATGGTGAGTTGTCATTGACAGCTGCCTTGTTGGATCTGCATTTCACGGTGCGGGCAACTAGTGGATGAAGTGTGATTCATCTGGATCATGAACACCAACACAAGAGGTATGCTGGTGAGGTTTCTTTTCATTTTGTCTTTTTTTTTTTTTTATACAACCTTATTAAACTAACAAGAGAACAAAGTAACACATATACAAAATATCCCATACATGTTTAACTAAGATTCTCTTATTCTATCACAGTTTGCACTTCTTTTAGCAATACTGTCCCATCACAGCAAAGCATTGCCTGTGTTATCACCAGACAATGTAAATAGGGAGGTTAATCAGAGAAGGTTCAAATGGAATTTGAACAGAACCACCTGAGAATGTACACATGATCTCCTAAACAAGTTTATCAGCAGCAGAGGAAAATATTAAATAATGTTTATTATATCACATTGGCAGTACCAAATGCATTGCTAGAATCACACCAAGCTCTCAATACGTATTTGTATACTCTACACTGCTTTATCAACCAAGGATCTCACGAGGGTGGGGGCAACTCTAACTGTCTGTGGGTAAAATGTAGGTTTTTTCTCCAAGGATACATTTGTTGTAAAAGTCAAATAAATGTTGGTGGAGATACTGTGAATCCTATGGATATACAAAATTAGTTCCTATCCCATGATCTCTATTACAACTCTTATAGTAGTACTAGAATGAATCCTAAATCAAATGCAACTCAGCTGCAGTGTAGCATATTCAGGGTGAGCAGGCACAGCTGTGCCTCTTCCTGTTGGCAGGCATCAGTAGTTACACCTGTTTTGCCATGTAAACCAATGATTTGCTTAGTGAGAGTACTAAAAGGATGCATTAATAGTCTGTAAGGAGCTTCAGGAAAAAAAAGGGTGTGGGGGGTGGGGGTGGGTGGTGGTGGTGGTGGGAGGGTGAGGATGGCTTCCCATCCTATAGGAGAGCGGACAGTCGTGTGAGAGATGATGCCAAGTGCATGCTGCATCTGGAAGCAGGAGACAAGAACTGTGGGCACTGGATGTTGAGTGCCTGCCAGCTGACAATTGTCTCGACCGAGACAGAAGTAGGATTCTCCTCCATCTACAATCTGCTGGCTTTCCGAGATTGTGAGCTGAGCAGAAGAATGCAGAGGACAGGGCAGGGAGACGCCAAGTGCTGCCATGCCAACTGCTGGATTCAGGAGCCTGTTGCATCAGTTGTGACTCAGTTCAACAGCATCTTGAGATGCTGAAAACTAACATGATTTGGGAACGTCTGATGCATCTACAAAAAAAAACCAAAATATGCTGCAGACAGAGAGTTTTCCAGCTAGAATGAAGGGGTTTAAGTGATTAACTTATACACAGGGATATGTTAGATTTATCCTCTTTATGTCCATCTTCTATAATGCCTGAATTGATTTTGAGTTGCAGGGTACATGGGCTGATTCCAGCTGACTTGGTGGAGGCAGGCCACACAGTGCACAGGTTCCGAGTCCACCACGGGGCAAACACACAAGTAGTTTAGAGTCATCAATCCATCTTAAAGAAATCTCCACACAGAAAGGTCCCCAAACCAGGGTGGCCTCACTGAGAGATAGGAGTGTTAACCACTTTAGCACCATGCAGTCCAATATTACTCCAGGAGGCGAAAAGATTTGTTCTGCCCTGTGAAAAAAATGTCCTTTTATTCCCAAGTGAATTGTCTTATCTGCTGTTTTTCTTGATCTTTATCTCGTTGTTTTACTTTTCCATCACTATATCTTCTTGCCTGGGCTTATTAGCTTTTTTCACATCCCCTGCTTCTCAATTCCTCTCCCTGCACATTCACCAGCCTTTCACTATGCTGTCTCTGGAGCCTATCCTTCAGTCATTTCATTCAGTCCATATTACTTCCATATACAGATATGTCATCATTCACAGCCTTAATAATGCCTCTATTGATCTCGTTCTTCAAATTCTTATCATGCACCACCCCATGGCGAGCCTACACAAATCTCGTATCCAATCTTTCTGCCACACAGCAGTGTGAAAAAGGGTTTAGGCAATTGATGTTGAGATTTGTATCTACTGCAGAATATCCCCATACAGGCATCTCCTCAGAGAAAGTCTGACCACACACCCACACATTTGCATTCAAGACCATTGCCACTTGAGTATACCTCTCTATCAGAGTGGTAAATGTCACAGACAGGAGTGAGAACCCACAATGTGTGTGTGGGGCTCGGTGTGTGTGTGTGTGTGTGTCCATGTGTGTAAGCGTGTTTGTAACTGTCCAAAGAAAGAGAATGAAGTGAAGAGCTGACAGACAGTCCATAAAGGTTAATTAATATCGAGACAACGAGCTGACAGGGCCTTGCTATTATACACGGATGGGTTTTTAATGTGCACACAGACCTGCATACTGGATCTTCATTCAGAATTACTTCGATATGAAAGCTTAACCAGACACGCCACCATTGGTTATAATTTGGGAGTAAAATGTATGTATGTATGTAATATGTTTACCAACACTGTCAAAAAAGGCAATGTAAATTTACACTGTAGAGCAAGCAATTACAATTTTCAGTGCTAGATACAAACACACGTTTGTGGTTGCACACAAAAGTCCCTGCATGAGTACATGTGGGAGTTACATGTACAAATATGTGCTAGGAAATGTATTATCATAGAATAAACTTCAACTGACTTCACTGATTTTTTTTTTAATACAGTGAGACT
Organism: Lipophrys pholis; assembly: GCF_963383615.2. Classification (NCBI taxonomy): domain Eukaryota; kingdom Metazoa; phylum Chordata; class Actinopteri; order Blenniiformes; family Blenniidae; genus Lipophrys; species Lipophrys pholis. The sequence goes on from NC_137638.1 coordinate 15,103,431, forward strand.
TATATTGACATGACTGTTGAGATAAGAATACTGTAGATGTGGTTTAACACACAAAACTGACATTTGAAGTGTGAAAACTGTATTGCAGTAATTTGAAGGGATTGTAGGCAGTATGAGAAAAAGTACAATAGTCAATATGTATTGCACATTTATGTAAAAATACATATGTAAAGGCATTAAAACAAATTGTAAAGAAATAACTCAGACTAGGACTTGTAATTCTCAGGTAGAATTATATTGAAATTATAAATTTCAGAACTAACAACCAAAACCAGCTGGTAATGGGCAGGATAACAAATTCCAGGTTATTATTATGCGTTTATTCGTCACATTTTTCCGAATGCTATCGGCTTAATGCATCTGGAAAACTGCTTGAATCAAAACCCACAATTTGTGAAAACCTTCAAACTCCTGGCTCGTACCAGTGCTTGTTCATTGCTCACACCAGAGAGCCTCTTTCATAAAGAACAATCAGCTCTGAATCAGCTCTGAATCAGCTCTGAATCAGCTCTGAACAGACTGCGACCAAGTATAACTGTAGTCTAACAATCTAACATTGTAGAACAAGAGAGCCTCACTGTCTCCAACTAAGTGTAGTGACAAAACACCAGGTACAATGTCCTTTAACAAAAAATATAAAAAAGCAACAACCTTTTAAAAAAAATAATTGGTGAGCAATTTCCAATGATTCATCGTTCACAATGTCTCGCACAATAGCATTCTTTGCCCATTCCAGCCTTTTTGCTCAGATGAATACATTTAGTACTGACTTACAGCCACTCTCTGAGTACATTAGTCTTCTCTCTTACCAACAAACACTAAAACGACAAAATGGGATGATAAACTACCCATAAACGTGTCCCACCAACTTCATTGTACTTTTGAAATGCTAAAGGTCACAGGAAATGTATAAGGCTGACAGAAACAAAGAACAAGTTGAACTGACCATGTAAGAAACTCTAAACAGGCATTGGCAACTGGTTGTGTTGTGGAATTACCATCCGGAATAAGATAATATGATATCGGTGGTAAGATGTTTTCAAAGAAATGCGAAATGGGAAGAAAAGCTTGTGTGACACTAACTGTGTAAAATAGGCATACAGATAAGAAGAAAAAAAATCCTACATTGCTTTTTTTAGATGGTCTGATGAATACCATTACATACTCTTGGCCTGGTCAATCAATAGTGACAGACTCAAGAGGAAATTGCCTCACATCTTCGAAAGTCCTAAACCTTATGTCCAACCCAAGGCAGTCGCTATCTATACGAGCTGAATCTACACAACAAACAAGCATAGCGAAATTCCAGGCAAACCTTCTCAACCCCTTTTCTCAGACAGCTGAGCACATTCTGCATCGTCTACACTTTATTATAGAACACTTTATTTGCTGCTGTTTTATGATAGTTCTAATATTTATCACTTCTCTGACCTTTTTCCTCCCACTTGTGCCATGCCTGACAATCTTAAAAGAGAATAATTACAACTGCACATAAAACTAGAATGACAAAAAAATACATCTGACTGAAGTTGGGGAAACTGGAAATCCCTTCAAACCTCTACCTTGCAATGAATCAGTCATCTTGTTTTTGTTTGGTGTTGTTCCTGTTAGTTCTCAAAGGTCTCGTTTGCGGTCTCCCTGTGTGATAAATGGGACTGTATGTTGACGGGTGAGAGCTGGTTCTGTTGCAATGTGAAATCCAATTCTTCACAATGGCAATGCTGCCAACAGCAGAAAACGCACCACAATATACAGTACAATGGAATGGATTCTTTATTTTAAGTTACCTGCTTGATTCCGTCTTAAATAGTTCACTACCAAGTGGTTGTGTCAAATTCCATTGTGTTGCAATGTCAGAAAGCACCTTTCTGTTCCACCTTTCTCATAATTATAAACTGGTGTAAAGCATAGATCTAGTAGGAACATGACACTATTAGCTTGTTAGATTTATTTAAAAAAGTGATGGAGACACCTCTGCTACTAGACAATGTAATCAGCTGGAGAATTCATATCTATCCTTAAAGATGCTCATTCCTCTCGAACATATTGTTTCTTCCAGCAGCCATGCTATACCTTTCCAAGAGTGCTTTTGAAAAGGGCTACTGCACATTGCCAAGTCATGAGTGCTTTCCTTTTCACTGTGCTCGATTAAGACTTGCTGAGCACAATACCCAAAGTTGGAACCAAAGTTAGCACCTACGTACCACAGACCTGAAATAACTATAAAGATAAATTACGCTATATAAAATAAAGCAGTCTTTTTCATCATATAACGTATTCATTTATTCATCTATGATGTCAATACCTCTATAGCTGGCCTCGTCACATAATCCTCACGTACTGTTCGGATCTAAATTTGAGTATGTTGATATTTGACAGCATCAAATGTATACTAAATGTAATTACTGTACCATGAACATTGAGTTGTCTGAAATACACAAAGGTGTGTATGCTGAGGTCGAGGTTGAAGTTTAACGTGGAACTGTTGAGGTTTGAGGGTTCGGTTGATTTTTAATTTAAAATTTTTGGGGTTTTATGTAGAATCCATTTTCAAGCTACACTGGCTAAACCCATTTATGTGCATGCTCTGTAATTGCAGACTCTAATCTGTATGTCGCTGCATTCCTCTACACCTCCTAGTTGTTGATGATGAAAAGAAAATCCTCATAGCTTAGTGGCGATACGGAAAAGAAGAAGAAAAAAAGACAGAGCGTTGAACTCAAGTCGCTAGATAGTTGTATGGGGGTGGAAGCACCGCATAGTTATTGTGTGGTTATGTTTGTGTGCTATACCTGAGAGAAAAGAAGAAAAAGTACTTTAGCGGACCTTTTTTTCATCCAACCCCTTTCCAGGCTACAATAATTACTTGAGAAGTGAAGAAAGGAGAAGCAAATTAAGTCTGGGTATACACAACTTCAACATAATTATAGAGACCATGTTAAGACGGCAAACGCTTTAACATTGCTATAATGGTGACATAGTGACAAACTGCTCTCCATGTTCTTTCGGGTGAATAACTTGTGATTGACAGAAATATAATTTAATCAGCTGTAGAAAAATAAAAAATATCCCAACAACTTTTATGCGATTGGATGTTGTTGTATATTATTGTCAAAACAAAGAACATACATTAGCTTCTAACTTCACCAAATTGTTACACAGCATCTGAAGTACTGTTTGAATGAATAGACTCGCTGCGGAGCGTCTCACACAAAACAACAACCGCCTCTTACTTTGTGATAAAGACCTGGAGATAGTATGATCGATGGATTCGGAAAATGCATCATACATCCATCCATGTCCTATACGTATTAAATCTGAGGTCGGTCGGTCGGACTGTGGCTTTTCACAGCGAAAACCCCCAGGTGGGCCTCCAGTCCACCGCAGGGTTGACACACAGAAACAGTATAACACACTCTCACTCATTCACACCATCAGCCAGTTGAGACACACCACTTAATTCAACATTAATGTGTTTGGATTGCAGGAGTAGGCCGGAGTCTCCAGAGAAAAGCAAACCCACACAGCCACAAAAAGAACATACAAACTGCACTCTGAAAGGCTCCACCTCACAATTCAAGTTGCTGCTTCATGATGTAAAGCAACAACGCAAACAATCAACACTCTGAGATAGACCCCAAACCATCCACACTGGAGATTTGGTGAAGATGTACGTGTAAGTTATCTTCCTTCAAGAAACAGCAGTTAGAGCTCTTGATTAAAAAAAAAAAAAAAAAAAAAAAAAAAAGAAAGAAAAGAGGGAGAAGCAGATATCAAAGCACAAAGTACTCGCTCATCTTTAATCTTATGATTGCTTTGAGTTTATTTGATTTTAATCTCTTCTTGACATCTCCTTATGGATATATCCAGTGTTTCCAGCTTCGGAAAGAGAAGTAAAGAAGACTAGAATCTGCTTCGAGTGAAGCGATGTATCACCTCTGACCAAGGGAAACTCTGCAGGAGGAACTAAAGGCACCTAAAGTGTCAGCAGGACAAAGAGACTCTAGTATTTCTCAGGAACTGTCTGCTTTTGTCTGCCCCCACAAGCAATTGCCTACCATGATAAATAATTTTCTAGCTGTTACTGAATCAAATACCCATGTGTTTCTGGTGAATATTTTGTTGATTTCAGAGGTGCCAGATCACTCCTGATCAGACATCTAACACAGACAATTGTTTCTTTGTAGTGCAACACTCTCCATGAAACACCTTCAGACAGTGGAACAATTAGGAATCGACAAGGTGTCTCTATCGCCCCATCGGTTATTATTTTGCATACTTCTTTATCACCTAACATCTTCTTCAATGTCATCCTGCAATAACTTTTCAGCTTAATTAGTTTCTTTCACTTTTTTTTTTTTTTTTAATCTACGTTCACTCAGCAGTTTTAGGAGATTCAAATTGATTTCATCAAAACCTAAAACCACAAAAGATAAACACATTGTTGTCATTATCCACAAACTATTAGGATTTGGTGTCCACAGATGGGCAATATTCCTATCAGCCAGCAGGAGATTTACAAACTGAGGCAGCATGTAAGTGGAAGACAACAAAGAGAGCTATGAAGAACAAACCAGCAGGCCATCTGTTCCACACCTTACAAACAACTTGTGCTGTTGATTGATGATTATGTTACATCCTGAGCTTGATAAAAAAATAAAAAAATAATTAATTAAAAAAAAGCAAATAAATAAATAAATAAGGTTAAAACAAACAGTCTTTTTGACAGTCGCCAGATGAGACAGCTTTATAGTTGTCATGCTGTTTCCTGCTATGTATCCATTAATGGGCATAACCAGTGACTCATGAACACAGCACGTCAACAGCAATAGCAGATTTTTCTTTCTCTCAATTTGACAAGATACATTTGTGGCCATGAAATAATTAGCTGTGACCATCACACATCACACATCACACAACAACGGTGATGATAACTAGACAGCAGAGTCTCCAAAACAATAGTGGGTGATCAACATGAAGTGTTGGATTGTGATACACATACATACTAATCTGTGATATGGAAAAACAAGCCAGATTCGTGGAGTCGCAATCACCCATCTTACAGGACTTGTTGATGCAAGCGCCTTAGTTGCAGAGGCCGTGTGAGCGTCAGTGGTCTTTGGAGTGTTTAGTCTTAAGTGGTGCTGTTTTGTTGAGATTTTGAATGTATACCGAGTTGGGTAAAGAGGATATGTGCCAACAAAGAGTGAATCCTTCCTGAAGAATATATATCACTAGAAGTCAGTCAGGAAGAAGTAGAAGTACTGTATTTAGTCCTGCTTGATAGGCAGGCCTGCTTTTAGTAATACCCATGCTCAATGTAAAACATCTCTGACCTCAGGTCTGCCTCACTTCTCTCCATCAAGGGCATACATATGGTCTTGATAACGTGCTGCAGGGATGGACCGAGTGATTTAAAGGAAAGAAAGTGATTGGGAGACTGAATCAGAAACGATATACTATGCAGAAAGATAAGTAAGGGAGACAATGATCAGAATAAACGCTATCAGAGGCAAAAGAGGAGAAGACAGAAAATGAAACTGAAAGAGGACTTACACACAGCGATGGACACAAGAGAATAATAAAAGATTATTTTGAGTGTGTTGTTTTGAAGGGGAACCCAAAAAGTCTCCAACCTCTCTATAATTGAATGACAAACATGAAAAGAAATCTATTAAAGTTGATTCTTTAACACAGCCATGGGTGATGTGTGTGTGTGTGTGTGTGTGTGTGTGTGTGTGTGTGTGTGTGCGCGCGCGCGCGTGCATCTTTCTTAATTTGAATGTATATGTGCTCGATTCAATGTGCAGTTTAAGCATTTAAGCTCTTTTGTTAGAACATTCCCCGTGTCAGTGTGAGATAGCGAGTGCATGCTGATGCAGCCTCAGTAAGACCTGTAAAACCTAGTGTGTTCATCCTAAAGCACTTTTAGAGGCTTGCCGGTGATGTTTAAAGAAGCCATGCATACCAAGGCATCAGATTGAGGGAGCGTGAACGAGAGGGACGGCAAAGCTTAGCAGGGCAGATGAGGGCAGGGTGAGTGGCGGTGACGGGACAATTCTCTGGCTTACCTCTTCAATCTGACTGCTTACTCGGTCAATTCTCTTCTTATTCCCTCAGTCTAATGTGCTCTTCCCTTTTCTCTCTCTCTCTCTCTATCCTTATTCAGAATTGCCGGACTATAGACTTTACTTGTTTATCTTTTTCTAATTCCTCTCATCACTCACTCACTCACTCTCTCTCAAAAGACAGATCATTAGGATTAGCTCTTTGACACTGCCTATCCCATCAGATGTTGATCGGCCACAGTGGCAGAGTGTGGGAACCAAAAAATGAGCTCTTGACAGATAATAGCCTGCTCTGTACCTTACATCAGACAAAAGAGATTGAGTAAGGGAGAAGGCGAGTGAGAAAGTCATATAATTGCCCCCCCCAAAAAAATGGATCTTTGATGCCCATCTTTGGACTTTAATTACATTGTTGGTCTATTGGAAAAGCATTTGTTTCTTCATTCAGGGTTACTTTTCATCCAAACTGTAAGAATTGAATTCACTGAGTTCTACCCACTTCGAGAAATGTATTGTTTCCTTCATTCCTTTATCCTTTATTCTTAAATTTATGAATATAAAATTTTACTAACTGGCGTATTGTTATCTTTAAATTGATGTTCTCTTCTTAGAATTATTTGGAAAAGACAATTACTGATATTTTACTTTGACTACACAGATGGAGTATGTACTCAACGTAACCTCAGTCCAAGAACAACACACTCCAGAATCGTGCTGTGCAATAGTAACCAGCTTTTCACAGCGTTAATTGGACCACAGATTGATATTTCGTCACCAAATGTTTGTCCTCAAAATAATGACTGAAAATGGAAGAATGGATGTGCAGATGGTTCGCATTGGCATTGGCCAATTTGAAGAAGAGCCAAAAACATCTAAATGTAGGTACAGTACAGGTGGAGCTGTAAATTAAGCAAGACCAATTGACTTCGTCATCAAATAATATTATAACAGCATCCAGGTAACTGATGATATTCACAGACAAATTTGAGCTGTACAAACTTGCAATGAAAAAGTGTCATTGCTCAATATGATAAGAAATGTCATAACTACTCAAATGTGAAGAAAAATACTAAGGTCTGACCAAATCAAGCTGATATACAGTGATAGAAATACTTTGTTGACAAAAGACAAAGGATGTTTTCATTAAGTCATAAAACTTGTTCCTTAGTACTGTTTGGCATTTACTTGAAGTCAAATATAATAGGATATATCACTAATATACTGAACACGTTTTCTTATGATACTTAAGCGTCAAAAAAAGATGAGAAGTTTAAACAAACTATAATCAGTCAGCTATAAATATACCAGCCTTTGATTTAAGTGGCTTTGCAGGTTTGAATGGAGCGTTGGTGCAGGCAGTTAAATGAACTTTAAATATGCTGTAAAGACATTTGTGCAACACCTTATGCATTGCTATTATGGCTAAGATGGGACTACTAATCACAAGCAGGAGAGCCCAGTTATGTGAGTGGGAGACTTTGTACCTCCCAGCTGTGTCATGCTTGCTGACTAATGCAGCATCTCTGACACCAACAGTTGCAGCCTATGGTGCAGTATAGCTCTAAAGAGGGTCACCAGTGTCATGAGCCACAAATGGATGAAGTGTGCAAACATTTATTTGAGGCAATTGACCAATTAACATATAAACTGTGAAGCCATGCATGCATGAAGAGGATAACATTGCACTGTCTGGCCTTGGGGGAAATAATTTGCATTACACTTTGGCCAAGAGAAAGGAGTGCGAGTTCGACATGCTAAAATCAAATGGGTCTCCTCCTTGAGTAAAACAAAAACTATAATTGATGTAGCTCAGCTCCGAAGTCCAGGTTACAATTCAATTCTACACTTTAAACACAAGTCCTACTGCTGGACAGTAAATCCAATATTTTGTTTAAATAACAGTATGTCTTTCCACCTCCATTTTTGTAAGAATTTTGACTTCTGCCAAAGTGTAAAGATCAAAGATTTACATATAAGCCAGTGGGAGCGCAAACTAAAATGCAACAAGACTGCTACTATTAAATAAAATAAAATAAAAATGGTTGATTGTATCAATTTATCAAATGAAATGTGTTTAAGCATGCCTACCATATTCTATAATACGCAGTGCCACCTTTAAAGACATTCTGAACAACCAAATGGTGTGTGTTGTGTCGCAAGCACCTTATGTGATGTCACCACATGAATAGGTAAATGTGACTTCCCACATGCACACTCAATACGCACTTTCTTCATTTGTCTGAGTTATTTGTATTATTTTTTTGTGTTGGTTTCATCAATATATACATCATCTAAAGCACAAACCAGAACAAATGACACATAACTAGAGAAAAGAATAGGGAATGTATTATCCTTCTATTTCTGATAGACTGTTTTCAATTCCACTCTCACAAATCCAACACCATGTGAATTATATTTCAATAATTTAGTCGTTCTTAGGCAGCTGAATAGGAGTACAGATTGGACGTTCATGTTTAGAGTATAAATTTGATATTTCAATATTTATATTTTTGTTTATTTTCTAGTAAACATTGATAGAAAGAAATAATAGGGACATTCATTAAATTATCTTCTAGAGAAAATAATAAAGAAAAATACCTATTAAAATGTGTCCAATCAAAGATGAGCATAGACTGGCAAATTAAAATAGATTTATGCCAGGGTTATTTGGTCTTCTGTATAACATTGTTCAAAATTAACAAATCACTTTCATTATAGGCATATGTTGTATGTTAAACAGTTGAGTGAACCTACGTGTCAACAACACTGTGGTGTAATCAGTTTAGTTTAAACAAACCTATCCTTGAGTTGACACTATATGAAACGTGCAGCAGTACAACTCAACTTTCCCTCCAAGCCAACTGTGGTGGCACAGTTCTCAGGACTTCCCAATGTAGTCCGCACTGGTGGAGGAAAAAAAGCCGAGTGGCTCGTCTATGAAGTGATCAGCCTCTCCACTCCTTGGCAGGTCGTTTGCTTCAGAGTAACACTGAAGGCTCAGATCTGCTCACCTCTGTCCATTACAGAGCCAGGTGAATGGCAACAAATCCCACAGGAGTAAACTCACACTCTACCGCCCTTTCTTAAGACTTGAGAAAAGATTTCAAGCTCTGGGACAGCTGTCTTTGCCTAAATCTTTGGTTTGTCCTGGTCCAGCGAGCTGTACTCTCGCCTCATCCCGTCTTCTAACTGAGAGACTTGAATCGCTCGACAGCGAAGACTTCCCCGACAGTCCCAGTCAAAAGGTGGCTCACTGCAGATCTGTTAAGTCCACCTTGTCCTCATGGCACAGACTACTGAAAAAGACCCTCTGCCACACACTTTGCCAAAACTGGACCGACCAACGCTGTCCCACAGCCTGCAACCCGGAACCACTTGTCTGCTGGACCTGCTCCCCAGTGACCTTCAGCTCTGATCATAGGTAAATCCAATATCAGGGATTTAAGGGCCAGCATGGCTTGCATTTGTTTCACAGGCACTAAAGTATCAGGCATTTCAAATAAGCAATGTTGTCACAACATGCTTCAGTTGAAAAGGTCACTGTTCACAGCTGCACAAAATTCAGTAGCTGGAAATTTTAAAAGATGTTTTATAGCACCATTATAGCTTTCTTAAGGGTGGTGATGAATACATTTTTATTTCTTGCCCACTGCTGACCGTTGATGGCGGTGCAAACCTTTAGAGTCCAGACCAGTTTCAATCTTATTGCTGCTGCCTGAACTTGTTTTTTTCTCAACTTTTGAACAGTTTCTAGGGGCTGAGCAGCTTTTAGATGTGACGGCTTTGACACACATCATGGCGTCTCACAGCTGCTGACACTAAACATCTGTCGTACTGTCTCTGTTTCTCCGCCAATGACCAAGAAGTGAAAACAGCAATGACCCCTCTCAGCAGTTAAACTAAACTAACCACTAATCCCCTTGGGTAGATTCCTTTCTCCACATTAAACCATTGCGGTTGTGCAGCCACATTATCCTGCTCGGGGTCGCTGATGGGTCAAGGGTCTTGCTCACTGACTCATAGTGGTGAAATGTCCACTGTGGGATTCAAACCTGCAAACTTCCAATCTTAAGTCCACTTCTCTAGCCATTGGGACAACACTGACCACTTTAACCAACTAAGTATGCTCTTAAGTTTCCATTGACAGTTGAAGGTCCAACACAAAGCTTGAGAGTTTGTAGGGAAAATTCTTTACTAATAAAGTGTGATGTATTGATTAATTGATCACCAACTGCAAACTTTTATGGTTGGACTACAACAAGCAACTAATCCATGCGCATAAATCGAAGAGTGCTTAAAGGTGCACACAAATTGAACGGTTGCCATGGTTTCCTGCATTCAATCTGATCTGGTCATTTACAAAGTTCAGATGAAGTTTTATTGACTATTCGTTTTGAGTTTGTATTAAACATATATGTTCTGTTGAATACGAAAGAGGTGCAACTGACCACCCCAAATTAGTTTGTTTTTTTTAAATCACACAGTATAGTGTTTAAACATTGAATTGACTATAAAAAAGACATGTGCTTTGGTGTTTGAGTGCCCGGCTGAGTGTCTTTTTGTGTGCCTCCGTGTGTTAAATTATGTATGGTCATGTTTCAGTAGGGCGTCAATGTTTTAATAGAAATTTGGCTGTAAAGGCCAAGGGAGTGGTTTTGCTTTGCTGAATCATTTGGGTAGCTATGGCACCACTGAGACACACATGGAAATCTTCTTGTGCTTGCATGAACACGCACACATTGTCAAGCACTTCTCCCAAACTGCTGATGCTCTTAAAGCAGCTGGCTCTGGGGTACAAGCAGTGACAGTAGCTTTGCTCAGGAGGAACTTGACATGCTCCTCGAAGTGTGTGTTTGTGTGTTTGTGTGTGTCTAAGTTTACACAGCGCGTGTCTGTGTTCCGCTCACTGATGTCAACTTTCATCAAGTCAAAGCATTTTTTTTTCCACTTCTTAAACCACAATGTAGACTAAACAAACGTATACTCCATTGTACAGGCATTTGGCCTGTTGCCTCACTTCAAAATGTAATTTTTTTTTTTTTTGATTTATTTATTGAGACATTTGTTGCTGCCACTTTCAACTACTTCAATGCAGTTCATTGTTTGATAAGGTAACTCTAGAATTTAACTATGTAATTTGACTTATATGTCTTTAGGCTATAATGGTGGTCAAGTGAAGCTTAAATCTACATATCAAAAGTAACTGGGGAAACAGTACTTACTGACCATGTTCTACAAGTCCATGACAAGTAATACTCTGAATTCCTCTCTATATTCTAAATCTATACCCAGAATTATCTTATATTCCAGTTGTTGAAAAATAAACTTGTGGCACTATGTGTGAGTCTATCTCCTGCTACCAATGAACAAACCCTGATATTTACTTATAGCTCCGTTACCGAATGTATCCAGCTCTTTGGTGTGCACAAAAAGACAAGCTATATTTCACAAGAGGCTGTCTATTTCGTTTATTCTGTTGTAGCTCTTGGAGCATTGTCGGCAAACAATACAGAGCAAACTCAGTCGTCACGCTAGCCTGCGTCTATGAAAAACTGTATCCACGCTCCACTATGTACACCGTCTGCGAGGACACATAAGCTACTGTCAAAGAGAAGAGGAGTCAATACCTTACGGTTATCTAAGAAATGCTGTGCTTCTCAAAAGGTGAAGATATGCTAGTGAAATTAATGAATCCCCAATACAAATTCCTAAATAACGCTCCAGTCAGTCTAGAAACATGAAGGTCAACATAACTGTTCTAAATGTAAATGTAAATGTGACATGGTAATGGCAGTAACACAGTAGTATTACATTATCAGACTGAAAATAATAATGCAACACAAAAGTGAAGTATTAAGTGAAGCTTCAAACTGAGTTTGAAAGCAGCAGCCCAGATCCTCATTAAATTCATAGTGCTAATTGAGTTTGTTATTTACTTTTTGTCTTTCTATTCCGTTATTTCATCTGCATATTTATTCATATGAGTTTGACTGAAACTGCAGTTGCTGGAAACCGCCGATTGTTTTAAAATTACATTTATGATATGACTCAGTGATGAACAATGTCATAGATCTGCATACCTACATGTACCTCAATAATTCCTCATACTGCCAAATAAAAATGCTTGTATCACCTCTGCGAAACATCTTTCAACCCATCAGCCAGCTTTTAATAACATTCAAAAGTTCCAGCGTGACTTATTGAGATTAGATCTCAGTGTTCGCTGTTGGGAATGAAATATGCACTCAACCAAAGTTACAGAATTTTTCTGCCAACCTGTCATTTTAAAAAGCAATATTAAAATGTAAACACTGAAGAATCAATAATTAAAATACATCTTGCTACGACCCAGTGTAAATGATGGGAAACCTGACTTCAAGTGTCTGTAATTGAAATAAAGTGGTGCTTGATTGATGATATGTCTGCAATGTTGCAGCGCACCATATAATAATGAAGAGTATGATATAAAGCAGCTTTCCAGAATGATCATCTTATGTGGACTATCACTTAAAACAAAGCTTAATCTTAACTGCAGGGTGAGTGCTGATTCCAATGACATCATCTACAAATCTGAGGAACAAGCAATGCACAGTTGAACAGAACGGAGCCAGAAAACTGCATAATAAAATGCACAGACAATGTACTGTCTACAAAGCCTTGAAGAATGAATGGATGAAAAAAAGTCCAAATCCATCCATTTTCTCCCGCTAGTCTGTTTCCGGTTTGCGGGGGTGGCAGTCTGAGCACTGTCACCCAGATCACAAATGCACCGATTAAGAACCTTTCCTGCGGGTGGTGAGCCCACGGGAAGGTGGCGCCCGGCGTGGGACACGACCCCACTACCTTGAGATTGCGAGTCTCATGCTCTACAAGTCCAAATAATGACGGTGATACTCAAATCCACGAGATGTTTCTTTAAGGCGACTTCTGGAACTCGCTTGTTGAAAATAAGTTACTCTCCCTTCAGTCGGACCCACCTTGTTTCACAGCAGGAACATGTGATCCTTAAAGTTTCCCTTTCAAGCCTCTTCTGAAGATGGCCCCATCAATTACAGCAGGAAAGCGGTGTATAGAAACTGACACCGAGTGGGACCAAGAGAATAAAGAAACACACACACACACACACACACACACACACAGGGTTTTCACAGAGTGCATGTGTCTGCGTGTAATGCAAGTCATTGGGGAATATAGAGTTGTATCAGCACAGACCAAAGGCAAGTGTGCCATTTCTAGCCTGAGGGCATACTCCCTTTCTTGCTACCTCACACCTCTCATGGTTTCTCTCCTCTCTCTTTTGTTGTGATAGTATCTTTGGGTGGCCTTCTCGTTGATGTAATACATTGCTTTGTCTCTCTCCCTCAACCAACGTTTGGAAGGATGACCTCCTGCTCACAGAGCTTAAACCACGTCATTTAACAAAGTCTCACCCCGCAGACTACTGTTAAATGAATGCTGGGCATCGCAATGTTTTCACACTATGACATATTATTCACTGTTGAGACCCATGGGGAAACAAAATGTATAACTAAGCTCCAGCTGGTTAGATGCTTTAATCTGAAATATCTGGTGAGTCTGGATTTTTTTATTTATTTATTTATTTTTTTGGAGAACTTCAGTTCTAAACTGTCCTATAATAGTAGTTGTAGCCAATTTTTTCTCCTAAAAAAATAAAAAGAATATATCATGCTGGGAAAAGAAATCTTGTTGGCCCCAGAGGAGCCCTACATCGTACTTAAACAACTGCCTTAGACTCAACCATTACAACTGTGCACCCAAGACAAACCTTAACACAATTCCTGTTCTTTAACTACCACTGCCATAAAATTACATTATATCCTTTAAAAACATGGAAATCACATTGGGAATTTAAATTTTGCGCCCCAAATGGTATGTCAGACCCTACAAATGTCTGCTTCAACTACCTTCCTGTGAAAGACAATAATTTAAGACTATGCCCATCTTAAATCTCTTTATATGTCAAATCATGTAGCTTTGAGACCAGAAACTACTCTGGGAAACACTTCCATGCTCCTGTTAAGCTACCTGTTTTAATAAGGGCAGATAAATCTGTCCCAGGTATCTCCTAATCCTTACAAAACACCCAAGCAGCTCACATTGCCTTTCTACAAGAGGAATACTGTAAATATCTTGAGTCTATTTTTCTTTATAATCCCAATTATGTGGCTTATGGAAGCCCTTTGGGATATATAAATTGCTGCTGTGATACAAAAATGGTTTGGAAAATGCCTGAACTGTCTGTTTCAGTCTTTTTGGCCGTCCATCACACTTCCTGCAGCTATGCCTTGTAGTGCGTTTCAAATGGTAGGTAAAGCAAGGTAGGAGACGGAAGTACATCACTCTGCATGTTAGTATTATGTCTAAATGGACTGCATTACCATGAGGCCTCTAATGACCTTTGAATATGACGCTTGAGATTAAACCCTTATCATTAAGGTATCATTAACTGCATAAATTTGAAACATAGTACACATCCATTGCCTTGAATGTACAGTCGGTATTCTCAAAGTTTTTTACTTTTTATTTTTCCTATCAAGCAAAGAATGAAAATGAAGGCGATTTAGTCATCCTATTATGTTTTGTGTTGTGGGTATCAGTATCCCAGCCTAATCAGTCTTGTAAATCCAGTCTCTAATCGTGTCTGTCGAATAACAAAAGTGGCGCAAAGAGAAGTAAACACAAGGACGCTTGATTTCTTGGTAATTACTAATCAACGGAGAACAAAAACTGACAGAAATTCATGAGAGTTGGCCTGAAGAACAGTGACTTAATACGGCCACATAGTGTCCATGAATTGAATTAAATGACATGCACATCATGCTCCTTTAAAAAACTTTTGTCAGCTTTTGACCACATGTTAATTCCTGTCTGAGCATTATATCTGTTGAAACCCTTGTTTCATGTCTGGAAATGAAATATCTCTCTGACAGAGCGAAGCACATCTACACTTGTTAGGCAATGATCACATGAGTTGTGTCAAGCGTGAACTTTGTGGGTCTGAATTCTGAAATCAGACCATTTCAGTAATCCCTCACCTCATTTGATCATATCGTTGGGGTATCAAGCAAGGGACCATGTGTAATTGTGGTCATGGGTTGGCTGATCTAAAAGCCATCCAGCAACCCTCTACTTTGTGTATTAATGTTTTATTAAACACAATAGAAAGAGAGTTAAGAAATGCTGGCTGTACATAGCTTCACTTTAGGTGTGTCCTGAACTTTAATCATGCATGGAATTGTTTGTCACCATGTTATAAATACATTTCTTAAATCAGTTTACAATGTCAGCTAAAAACGGAAAGTGGCAGGGAAATGATGCCATCACTTTAGGCTGTACCATAAATACCCTCAGAGCAATTTCAGGAAATCAAGGCTTAATCTAAGATAATTGCCAATTGTTTTCCAATCATTTAAAATAGTCATACAATTAAGTAGTATTACCCAATTTGATGTGGTATAACAAACTCGGAATGTAGTATAACTATGGTTTCATATAAACGTTATTGTCAAATGCAAATCTTATAAAGCAGTGAATACAGTTAAAATATTTTTGCCAACCGATCTTACTAGCCTTGTGTGGATGAAGTATCAGTGTACTGTTATTAAGCTTAGCTGTGACATAACTGCTAAATGTTTTGAGATGAGATGTGACCAAAAGTTAAGATAGTAAATATGAATGCGGCACCAATGGGTGAGAGGTTTTTCTTAATAATCAACCATGATCAAAGATGAACACTGATAAAGATATATTTTGTTATTCAGTAACATCATACAAGCCATATGGTATGCAGAACGTGTGATAACAGAAGCAGACTACTTTAGATGATAAAATCTGAAGAGAGCATTAATCAGTTGAAATGTACTAAATCGTAAAAACATGAGTGAAAACCCCACAAAATTAAATTTTTTTACAGTGAGTCTTTTTTTCGCTGTTTTCAAACATGATGCTGATCAGTAGACCATGTGCCTGCGTCTGCGTGCATCTGGGTTAAATTGGTAAATGGTGGCTTAGCAGCCAATAAATTGGTTCATCCTCAACATTGCACAGGGCATCAGAAAATAACAGACTGCTAAACAAAACATATATTGTTTTAGAATCATTGTTGCGAATCACACAAGTCATTTACGTAACCCTTATTCACGAGCATTTGTTTCCTTTTTATTGAGACTTTGTCAGGGATGTAATAGAAAACGGCAATGAAAAAAAAAATGTGTTGCGCATTAAAAAAAAAAAAAAAACTCAGTAAAATGCTGTCCAAAAGCAAAATTATGTGATGACAAGTCACTTCAATAAACAGTAAATTCATCTTTACAGAATGTTCTAATGCAATGCGTCTCCATGAATGTGCTTTGAAATGGCCTTAAATACCTTCAATGTGGGAAAAGATATTTAAAAAAAAAAGAGATAGTAAAAAATCAAGTAGTATATTATATCCTGAAAGAACACACACTCACTCCGAGATAAGATCTATGGTATTGACTGTTTGGTGAATAACCAACTGATGCAGGTAAAAAAAAAAAAATAGTGCGGGTACTTTAGAAACTGTAACACACCCCAACAATCGTACAGAAATGTAAAGACAAACTAAAACAATTTTAATGAAATGAGAGAACACGGTATAATAGACACAAATTGGGAATCTGTAGGATTAAAAAAGGTTAAAAATGAAGTCCACTGAAAAGACACGCAGTCTCATGTATTCAGTCTCTCTCTGCACACACACGCCCACGCACACACGCACACACACAGCGATTGGGATTTCAGAACAGCACGTATGCCCAGTTCGGGAGCGCAGCTCATGGCAGTCGATACACTGGCCCGTCAGGGATAACCGCATGGGGCAAGGGCGTATGTGTGAGCGTCAGTGTGACGGTGCTTGCGACCACTCTCGGTGTGCGGGTTAGAGAGTGTGTCTTTGTGTTGCTGCCACAGCAAAAAGCAGTCAAGCTGTTGGATTTACCCGATAAGCATTCTGGATGGCTGCTCATGGCTGAAATCTTCACTTGCACGCACACACGCATGCACAGATCCAGGCTCCAGGGATGATGACAGATCTGGCCACGACACACATGTGATATGATACCTGGTGTTTCAGCACAACAGAGGTTTTACTGTGGGTAGCCACTCGAATCCAGATAAGTACTTATTGGATTTGTGCTTGTGGGTGTACTGGTATCACGCAAGCTGGAAGAAAATAAATCTGTGCCACATCTACTTTCCGTGAACAAAAGAAACATGAGGTCTGTGTGTCTATTCTTTGGGGGGGTGGGGGTGGGGGAGGGGGTGCACACCTGAGTGTGCAATAACCAGGAGTTAATCAATACATCTGTGTGTCAAGACAAGTTCAAGGTGAGGCGAAGGTGAGCAGAAATTATGCCTGAGTTCTGAGTAAGTCTGCAAAAACTGAATGTAAGTCAGCATATTGTCCGCATAAGGCGGAGGAACATATTGTGTGTGTGTGTGTGTGTGTGTGTGTGTGTGTGTGTGTGTGTGTGTGTGTGTGTGTGTGTGTGTGTGTGTGTGTGTGTGTGTGTGTGTGTGTGTGTGTGTGTGTGTGTGTGTGTGTGCGCGTGTGTGTGTGTTTATTGCTGGCATTTTGTTGTGACTGTAGTCCACTGAGACATGGATATGAAGAGTTAGATGCCTGAGGGCACACAGAAAGTTTACTCAGCAAGTCTGCAGTCCACTTCAGTCGTTCCTCTTCTCTCACTTTATACATTCTTTTGTCAACAAGAGGCACATAAAAGATACAGGAGCAGGGTGAACATGTCATCCCTACAGAAAGGCCTTATCCACCAGGAGGTATTAACTGGAAATATGTGTGCTGTAAGGCAGCAACGTCAACCACTCTGCCACCCCCTCCAGTAAAAATGTTTGCCAGATGAAAAGTGAACATATTAATAATAAACACATTAGGGGTCACATTAGAATTCAGATTTGAGACATTTTGAACAACAAGCAGCTCACTAGAACTATGTGACTATTGATAAAGCCTACTTTGTGATATAGATCAACTTAAAACTAATTTGTAAAGTCCTTCCTAAAGTCTAAAAGGAAAAATAAAAAAACAAAAAACTAAATGCTTGAGGTTAGTTTATACAATGTAGAAGCAAATAACATGATATGTTTTATTTAGTAAAAGTATTTGATCTGTGTGTTTCAAATTGCCTCGAGGGACACTGAAGTATGAGCAATGTTAATTACCGAGATAGTCAAAGATGGAGAGCTCACCTCTCAGGAACTTGAACGAGGATAACTCGTGAAAAACTGTAAATGTTGTGCCAAACTAAAATATCACTTTAATTAGTCCAAAATGTAGTGCATGTCCACCCGGAGGGAATACAGCACAACACTTTGAGGGCAGCTCTGTGTGATGATAAAAGCACTCAGCTGAGCATGTCTCCTCCTGTCAAAATCAACAGAAGAAACAAACATGCGCACGCATGCACTCGCACACACACACACACACACACACACACACACACACACACACACACACACACACACACACACACACACACACACACACACACACACACACACACACACACACACACACACACACACACACACACACACACACACACACACACACACACATCCTTTGAATCCTTTTCCCACTTGATAAGCATTGAGCGTTTTGGCAGCTGCTTAATTATGGCTGCAATCAGGCTTCAAGATGAGTCACTTGACTATGTAACTGTGTCTTACTTTATTATGTGATATTGTAAGTAACACTGAAACATGAAAGAAATCAACTGTGAGTTGAACTGTGATGAGGACAAATATCCAAACTAGAGTCCGAATTAAAAGTTTAGACGCAATGAAGTAAATACTGATATGTGGGACAGATGTGCCATAGGTTGAATGACTTAACCTTGTTATACAAGTTTAAATATTTCATATACAAACACGTTAAAAATGTTACAAGGTTCCAGCAAACAAGTTCCATATGTTTGAAGCCGTAGCATGAAACAAACTATTTGGTTTTTGCCAGGATGTTTTGTATACTTTTTCAACATGTATATGGAAACCTTAAAGTGACGCTTGGAAAATGTACCTTGTGACAAACTGATCTCATCAAATCCTGACCAAGTTGGGCTACAAGCCAGATGTGGTAGACTTAATAAGTAGACCTGTCTTAAAAGCAATTCCAGAGATTATCTCGAAAACAAACAACAACTATTGACTATTCAAAAACAAAAGCGGGTCACACTTTTTGTGTGTCACATTTAATTGAGCACTTGCTGATCATCTTGTGATGAAATGTTTCATTAATTGACTGAGTGGCCACACGACACAATCTAACATATCAGCAGTCCAACAGTGAGTAGAAATGTCTGTCCATAAATAACCTGTAATATTTTCTCTCACTACACCAGTATCTGGCTGAAAATCTCACTCTAAAGAAGAAGAAGAAAAAAAAAAAAAAAAAAAGAAAAATAACAATTTCCTTTTGGTTTGTGAGATATTATGGGCGCCAAGAAATGATAATCTGCTATCTGAAGAGATGATTTAGTTTTCTGCCTGGCATTTCTCATATCTCATTTCTCTGAAGCAATATGCCTGTCTATGTTAGATTAAAAAGAACTACTGATGGATATCTGTTCATAGGTGAGCACATATCACTTGTATGCAACGCCTGATCTTCATCCATGCTTCAAATGTTTGCATGCATGCGTGTGGGAGCAGCGACAGCAGCGAGCAGACATGTGGAGACTTTGATGGATCTCTTACAATACACTTGATGGATGAAAAGATTATCGCCAGTGGCAGAGGCATTCTACGGCTCTGCATGAGTGTGTTTTTTTTTTTTTCTTTCTTTCTTCCAATTCATACAAATAATGCGCAGAAAATACACTCACTGACCCAAGAAACATCTTCATTTATCCACACTTCTCTTCCCTTATCTTCCTGTATCCACCTCATTTCTCTCATCCGTACCCGTGACCTCATTTGTCACAGTGTCTCCCTTTTTTGCCTGCATCCACACATTGTTTACCATGTTGCATCTCTCCACCAAACCATTGAAACAGTACAACGCCTTTACAAAATACACACACACACAGACTTCAGCAATCCCACATTGCGGCACTCGTCTCAAAAGTATTCATGAGACACAATTGTCACAATTGTGCAGGATTTACTCATAGACTGTTCATTACTTTAATGGCGATACGAATACCACTGAAAGTCATCATGTCACTGAATGTATGCCTCATTGTTTCAAGTGTGGAGTGGAAATGTCAGAATGCAGCTTTCGCAACTCCCCCCAGCTAATGTTTCAACCATCCCGTGGCTATTTTTGGATTCAGCACAGAGAATAAATAATATACTTCCATTCATATACTTCCAACGCCCTCCTTTCACATATACAAACTAAAAATAGAACACGCCTCACTGCTCAATATTGGATAGAGTCCATGTACTTGGCTTGTTAACCCATCATTGCTCAGCTCAAAATGTGAATTATATGTATTATAGAGAAAAATACAATCTCATTTATTGTCATAAGACAAGTAAAATTGTCAATAAAATTAAATGTTTGGCATAATTTCCATAATTTCATATTAACTTTTTGGTCAGCTTTTAAAGGCTTTAAGCCATTTTGACCTGAGGTAACTTTTGTGTGTACCATTGTGGGGTAGTGTGTTGATTATTGCATCCGTCGAGAAGTGGATGAAACCGATTATCTGTATGTATTTACTTTGTTCTGCTTAATCATACAGATCTTTGAAATATTAGAAGCATGTGGAGCAAGGCTGTGTCAAGTTTCAACAATTTAATATTCTATTTAAAAAATAATATGGCAAAATCTCCGGGCTAAAAGTTGGGAACACATTTGGTTTACATAAAAACCAAACTTTTGTTTGGTTTTGGCCTCAAAGCAAAGAAGTCTGCAAATATAATTTAGCTAAGTTTGGATTTGTGAATGAATCTACACGCTGATGTGAAAGTGCTGTGAATCTCCATACGACAAGATGCATGTTCCCAATGATGTAATGCAGCTTATTCTACCCTTCAGAGCCCAAACCTGTCCCAACCACAATCCTGAGTGAAACCTTCGCCCCATGACTGCAACTTCAACCTCAAAAATACATAAACCGCTTTAGTGAACCGTGCTCAAATATTTAAATCTGACAAATACATAAAACACAGCACACAGGTACACACCCATCCACCTCCACACACATGCCGACAGACAGTTTCTTGTTTTGATGGTAGTCAAACACTTTCCGAGAGCTCTAATCCATAACTGCATTCTCTTTCCATCCCCCTCTGAATGACACAGTCACAAATCTCATCAAGTCCAGCAGATCTGACACACAACATTGTGTCACGCTACCCTCCTATTCTGTTTCGCGTCATGTTTGATTGTGGCCGTGTCATTTCCATGCAAGGCTATTTATTTGTTTTCTTGCGAGTGACATTTGAAACTTTTTTTCTATTCAGGTTTGTAAAAACACACAGCCTTATCTCTATCGTTTCATTAGTTTCTCCTGAGAGTAAATGTGTCAATAACTACAAGCTCTCTTTGTTTTAAGTCCGGTGATGAATCAAGATCAGCATAAAAAGGATGTCAACATCAAGCTGCTGTCTGCTCTGACGTTTGCTCTTCGATTTGATGCAGCTCAGATCATTTTCTTTTTTTTTCCTCAGGCATGAGTGCAGTTTAATTCATTTTAATCTTCCTGCTGGAAAAAAAATATTTCTCTTTTTCAAATAAGAAAATGTTCCGACCAGAGGTCGTGACCTCGTGTTCTTAGTATTGATGGGAGTGATTCTCGTAAATAGGAATTATGCTTTCATAATGGCATGCAGTGAGATTTAACACCTTGACTGAAGTTTAGACGCTGTGAAAGTTCTGGTCTTCTGTGACTTTAATGCAGAGAAGGATGAAATGAAATGTACAGCTACGATAATACTCATTGTGTCAAAGATGTGCAATTTTATTTGGTTATAACAGTTGATATATGTATATCCTGCTGTCCACAAGCTCTCTAGCAGTGGTTTTGTAAAACACTGAACACCAAAAATTCTGAGATAATCTTATCTCTACCTTCTAGAATTTGCTAATTCAATTACGTGGCACTGACATCAAATTATTATTAGCAAAGAATAGATACAAATCTGCAATAGATTATGCATTCCACTTCTTTGTATGCCACATTAATCTCATAGTGTTCTTTTTTTCAGAGGAGAGCGAGAAAGAGGACAAAACATTGGGATTTTGCATATCATGAAGGGGAAATGTTGGTCCTCGTGTAGAAAATATGCAACAATAAACGCGTGTATTTTGTTACAACGTGAATGCTGCGAGCCGTAAAGACCTTTAACTTTAAAATAGAAGGTTGAAACACATTGTGTGAAGATAAGCAGGAAAAAGTACCTTGGGAGATCCAAGTCTTTGGGGAGTGTTTGGGATCTCCAGCAGCATCTCCAGGGCTCACATACATGCTTCACCTGACAGGTTTATTCTCTTTGAGTCTCTTGAAGTACACAATCTACTAAATTTCGATTACATTCATCGACACACCCACTTTCTTCAATCTGCACCCTCAACATCACTGGTGACCAATACACTACTTATCAGGGTCTAGTGAAAGGGGGGTCAATACAGCAACATCCATGAGACTCGACACTAGTCGCACTGCCTATTTTTCAATTGTCATCGCATCTGGGAATTTCCTGTTTGTCCCTCAGTCCCTTTTGTTTGCTTCTTTAGTGCTGCCCTCTCTGGCATTTACAAGCAGATTCTTTCCAATAACATTTGATAGACTACAATTCAGGGAGAGCTGGTGAGGGTCACAACAGCATGCAAAAAAACAACAAAAAAGACTTGGAAGCCCCCCCCCCCCCCCCCCACACACACACACACACACTCATGCTTGCTCTTTATACGTGTACTTGTCAATATCTCTTACCTTCGCCAGGCAGAAGTGACACCAATGTTGAGCGTAGGCATGAAAGAAAAAAGATAGATATAAGCTGAGGAACATTCACATTCAGCCAAAAACATTTACATGTGCTTTTGTTTTAAAAAAAAAAAAATAAGGAGGCACATTGACTTTATTAGCTCAACAAAACACAACTTTATTTTTTTGTTAGCTTTTCTGTGCATGCCTTCGTAACATGCAGTGCAACTCCACCAAGCATGAATCAAAGTAAATAGCAAGAACTTGTGAGTCCAATGCTGGAAACACACAAAACCCATAATATTATGAGGATCATAAAGCTTTAGATGGTGGATATCCAATAAGATCCACAATGTAATCAATGTCCTCTCTTGAGACAAAATTCCACCAAGGCAAAACCTGCAAACACACAATGCAGCAGACCACATCCACTTTCTCACAACTAATCGCTGTATAACACATATTCATGTGAGCACGCGCCCACACAAACCACACAGACATTAGGTCATTAGAGTGATAGCCATTGATCTCTTCATGCAGTCTCTAGATGCTCAGTCTAAAGGAAGGAATTCAGCAGAATAATTGTTAATTTCCTGTTCCACTCTGTAGTTCAATAATGGAGAGGAAATTCTGCACACAGACAGGGACTCACAAATGCAGAGAGACAGAAGGATATGGACAGAGACGGGCAAACAGACAGCTGAGAAGGATAATTGTTAATTTCCTGCTGTGGCTGTGATGGGTTGATCGACACGTATTGTTTTTTTTTTTCCTTTTTTTTTTTTTAATCTGGCACAACATGAAAAGTAAAATATGACAAAGGATGAAAGCTGATTTGGAGAACAAAACTCACATCACGTTGCGGAAAGTAAAATGTTCAAAATATTAACCAAGCTATGTCCTGACAAGGGCTAAAGGTTTAATTAAACACCCGCATGGGTTCGCTGCAGGAGTAAACAATGTTTCAGTCGTCTAGTTTCACACCTTCTTTCTTGAAATGCAGGGGTATACATTAATTTCTCTGGTTCATGTACTGTATGTATGAATTCAAGCCTACAGGGTTTATAGTTCGGGTGCATATATTCAAATTATTAAACATACAGTGGCTATTCAAATTATCCACTGCTGTAAAGCATTTGCATTTCATGGTGGATAGAAGTACTGCGATCTATTTTACCCTCTGCTATCCTCTAGTCTTGGACCGTCTCTACTCGTTGTTGCACTGCGTGACCTTCTTGGAAGAGAGAAATGGGATTCGTTGGTAATGAAAAATGTATTTAATTACGCTACCCTGTGAGATGTATGTGATGATTCCCAGTTGTCAAAATGCACCCTATGAGCAAAGAGGAGATGCTATTGATTCTCCCTGACCGTCCACATTCCTCGATGTGTCTTCGCAGTTTGATTGCAGCAATATCAGTCTCCAGCTGAAATTCAGCAGCGTTCACAAAGAGTTCCTCAGCTCATGCCAGCGAGGTTTTACACAGTTTCAGTGGAACTGTGACTTTGTCTGTCCAAATTTATTTCAATCCATGTGGATTTTCTCCCACTCTTCTCCTCTTCAACTTCATGACACATACTAAATTTTGCAGGAACCTAAAAAAAAGACACAAAATCTAAGAAGTATAGTTTCTTTTTTTTTTTTGTGTGTGTGTGTGTTTGACTGGAACTGAATTTGCCACTGCTTCTATTGCTGTCTCACATAATCTGGTAGTGGACGTTAAGAGTGCAAATAAGAGAAACTTCTGTTTTGAGGTCCCGTGTTCTGATTGTGGATGCATTTGCAACTCCTTCACAGGACCTTGCCAGCCAAATACTGAGAATAAAAGTTATTACCGAGTGCTTGCATGTAAAAACATGTTTTTTTTGTTCCCAAAACAAATGAAAATTTGTTAACTCCATCTAGTTTTGGCAGATCGTCCAAATCTGGGGTGTAAAACATGCGGCCCATAGGCCACAAATGGCCCTTCTAAATTCTGCGGGTTGGATGACCTTGCAAAGTCTAAAAATGACAAGAGATTAAAAAAAAAAAAAAAAAAAAGAGCATTGTTTTCAATAAAAGTAACAGCCTTTCCTAAATTGGAACCGGGGACCGTTTTAGTGTGATGAGCAGACAAAACACGACACAGAGATTTGAAATTGGAACCAAAAAGTGCAGCAAGAATCTGTACTGAATGCTAAAAACCTTTTTTTCAGGAAAAATACCATCAGCATCGAATGCTTACTGTGAGCCTCATTTACTGTGAGCTACTGAGAAGAAGATTTAAATGCTCATGCGAATAGATTGCACTTTTGTGTAACAATAATAGCAGTGTTGTCACGCTCGAGCTGGACTTTTCAAGTTGTGTGCGGAATATTGTGTTCCCCCGTGGGGTGATAGGATGATGTGCTGAGCCCGCCACAAAAATTAAATGTCATGCCATGGAGTTGCCCGTGTTGGTAGAAGACACTATTAAACATACTGGAGCATTGAAGCGAAAAAAAAAATAATCTGAATTTGGAAGAAAAATAATCTATTATGGAAGGGGATCTGTCACAAGTCAAAGCTGTGTCAAAGGAAGAGCAACAAAAGAGATTAAGAAAAAAAAAAAAACTGAAACTTAGCCTCCATTTGTGTTGACCTATGATATCAGTTTTGCTCTAGCCTGTTTTTACCGGTGGATCAGGTCCTATGTTTTCTAAAAGAAAAGAAAACAAAACAAAACAAAAGACTGAGGGGGAATTCTTTACGGCACTGCTCGGCACAGAAGATAACATTAATACAACAGAATAATAGAATAATAAAAAAAGGTCCTCAGTATTAAACAAAGTGAAAAGCAGATTGAGTTCATTCGTCCTGTCCACAGTTCTGTCCAGCCGTTCATTCGTTGACCTGTCTGCAGTCAGTGATGGTCCTCATGCCACTCCAGACCTCCCGCATGTTGTTTTACTAGATCTTCTACTCCAGCATCCTCCTATATTGCTTTTTAGCCTTTCTGATCTTCGTCTGGAGATCCAACTGTGTTTGTGTCTCACCCGCTCCTTGTCTTCAGATTTGAAGACCTTATGAGGGCTTGTTTGTGAAAACATGCAAGCTGAAGACCACATAACGTCCTATTGCACTTTTTCATCTACCTGTTGATAGTGGACAGGTTTGTTCAAAGGAGTGGCTCCGTAAAGAACATCTCAAGGTCCTGGAGTGGCCTCGCCAGTCTCCAGACCTCAACCCAATAGAAAATCTGTGGAATCAGTTGAAAGTCCGTGTTGCCCAGCGACGGCCCCAAAACATCACAGCTCTCGAGAAGATCTGCATGGAAGAATGGGCCAAAATACCAGCTACGGTGTGTGCAAACCTGGTGAAGCCCTCCAGAAAACATTTGACCTCTGTCATTGCCGACCAAGGATACATCACAAAAGTATTGAGTTGAACTTTTGTTATTGACCAAATATTCATTTTCTGCACCATTATCCCAAATAATTCTTTAGTCATCATACAAATGTGATTTCCTGGTTTTTATTTTCACATTCAGTCTCTCACAGTTGAAGTGTACCTATGATGAAAAGTACAGACCTCTCTCATCTTTTTTAAGAGTGACAACTTGCACAATCGGTGACGGCCAAATACTTTTTTTGCCCCACTGTATGCACAGTATGCCACACGATTGCAAGTGATCCATAACGGACCATAACAGAGTGTCTGCGCAGCAGAATAAACATGTATGAGTGACTCATTTATACTGCCCACTGAGGCAGAAAATTTTTGGGACCACAGAGTGATAATGAGAGACGATTATGTGTTGGTCTTTACCCATCAGGCAGGAGAGTTAACACTATATGTTAATCTCACTACTAAAACGTGTCGACCGTTCATTTTCGTTAAACAAAAACCTGGATTTCCTTAGATTATTTGACGTGTAGAGGATTGTTGAATACCAAAGGAATCCAAAGAGGGAAATGTCTTTTTGTTAATCATTTGTGTGCTTGAAGGAATAAAAAGAGGGATGCATTTCAGACGTAAAGCCTCTCAAGTGCGGCACAATAAAAAGAGAAACCAAGGAAATACTTTGTAAACTTCAACATGTTCAGCTGGGTGGGTCATTTGCTTTCTGTAGTGCCTCTGGGAAAATCCACAGTGTGGAGATGTAACATGGAGATGAAAAAAATAACATGAGCTAACAAAGCTGATTAAGTTTTTTTTTGTTGTTTTTTTTCCTTCTTTGAGATCTTTGACTGTGTTGCACTCCTGTGTGTGCGTGCGTATTCAGATTTTGCAAGCACACCCTCTATACAGAATTGTGTGCAGACATCAAACCAAGGTTGTAAAAGAACACTGTGACTTCTCGTACCACCCCCATA
>NC_137638.1:18573270-18790770 GCF_963383615.2 Lipophrys pholis
TCTGATGGAGAATGCTCGTCTGCATGGGCGGAAGCTTGTAGTGGTATATTCCCACTGGCTGTATCGGGATCGCAATCAGGTGGACATTTCTCCCCTTTCACTGGCATTGCTGCTGTCTTGTGTGAATCCTCCACAGGGTCCACAAGGTCCAGAGGACGGATCCAAAAACTGTCAACCGGAGCATTCACAGACGTCCTCTGCGACTGCAACAAGAACAGGAAAATTCATATATGAGATCCCAGCATTTTTAATTCAACGTGGACTGACTGACAACTCACAAAAACATATGTCCTCACTATTAAAATATCATAAAACTAAGAGAAACAAATGCTCAAGTTTAAGATGTTTCTGTTGGTTTCAACTTCAAATATTTTAGCATCGCTGGCATGATAGCCATTAGCTTATATCAATGCTGGCTAGGCAGGTCAGGTAGCTACATCACTGTGTGACACACTGAGCAGGGAGCCTCTCCATGGCAACAGACACTGATCTAGTTTGAGCTCCTCCACGAGGTGCCTCTCTCAGCCGCTCTATAAGAGAATATATTTTTGTTGCAGTTTTTAGGGATTTATTCAGAAACAGTTTACCATTAACATCACAAAATGTAATTGATTGGTCCTTGGATGATGACAAATCATAGCTGAAAATTTCATGCAATTCGGGTGGTTAGTAGTTTTGGTGAAAAGTTGGTCACACACACACACACACACACACGCACAAACGCACGCATGCGCGCACGCACGCACGCACTGGTTGCCCAACTTTAGTTGGCGAAGTTAATAAAGATAAATATATCACTTTGTCAAAACAGTGTTGCAAACAAAGAGAAACAATCCCATTCAGAATCAGAAATACTTTTATGATGCCCGGAGGAAATTCTTGTAACATAGCTCCACATATAAAACAACACAGAATCAATAAACTAGAAGTTGAAGTGATGTTAGGGTATACAGGGTAGAGCACAGCGGTGAAGCATAGCAGAGTGAGGTTAACAGGAAAACACAACAAATGCTGTTTACAAGGAGGAGTTATCGAGTCTGATTGCCACAGGAATGAAGAATCCCCGGCGGCGCTCTGTTATGGAATGAGTCCGTTGCTGAAGGAGCTCCTGCTGATAGACCAAGACATCATGGATTCACATCAAGAGGCAATTTACAAACACCTATTTGCCGAAAAGCAATGGTCCACATAGCATTTTATCTTAAAACATTGATATTCAGTGAGATTGTCATTGAGAAGTACAGCTACGGTCTCCTATCAGCCAACTGATGCTATGTCGAAACTATGTTTGTGTACTTGGCCAGTCTGAAGACGTCAGTGGTCTGAAGGCCTCACTGCTGAGGCATTGAGCATAATATTAGAAAGAAAACTAAGGGGACACTCAAAAGCAATTAAATCGATGATCTCAGTAAACATTCTTCAGCTGTAGAGCCACATGGCTTATCTTCTTACGAGTCCTATTTCTCTGTATAGATGTGCAGGTTTTCTGAGCCACGTTTCCCAGCTGGGCTCCCATAAACAGCTTGTGTGGAACAGCTGACATGAGAGCTGAGTGTTGCTGCAGCATGTGGGGTAAAGGTCAATACTGAGGGGGGCCAAGGAGATTTGGGATAAAGCAGGATGCAAAATCCACACATTTGCCAGTAAACAACAAAAAGAAACTAAAACAATCACATGTTGGCGGGGCATTTGGGCGAAATGAATATGATAGGATGTCAGACCCAAATGACAGATTCAAAACAGGGTTTGTTGACATGCCCTACATCTGAAGGAGGCATCTGTGCCTCTGAAGTCACTTTGGCTTTAAAGCTTGACAGAAAAGGCTGAGCTGTCACTTTCCACAAGAAGCAGATTACCTGGGGGATCTCTTTGTGAAACAAATGTTATCACGGGGCTGATTAAAAACCACTTAGACTGTATTAGTATTTCACATGATTTCAATGCAAACAAGTGCCATTTAGGTAATTGTACTTAGAGACATAGTAAACATTGGGGTGGCTTTACCTCGGTGTTGACCTCTGCTGCCAGTCAAATGTACACAAAAAGTCGCATATCAATGAGCCTTATCAGCTGCACAGCAACACTAAAATAGATCAATAACCTCACCACGTCTCACAACATCTACAAACATGACGGGAACGCAACACTGGGGAAGTTTACATCCTGTTTGTAGATGAATCTCCTTTTCAAGAGCAAGCATGAGGTTACTTTTTGCGCCATAACGGGTTAGAACAAGTTTTCAAGTCGTGCTGATAAGTACAAACTTGACATTTCCACTCACCGCTGCAGAGAACAGCTCCAGCTCTGCTGTCGCTGTTGTTTCTTCTGTCACTGATTAATTTTCATAACTTAAAACTTTTATTGTGTAGCTTTTTTGCTTTTGTTGTTTTTTTTTGTTGTTTTTTAATTAATTTGAATTTGGTCATAAATAATCGGACACGATAAAAGTGTAAAGCACCGCTAATAATTGACTGCTTTTGTCGCCTTCTTCTGCAAGCAAATGTCAAACCCTCCCAGCGAGCAGCCACACTCTCAGAGCCTCCAACAGTCCTCAGGGGGAGGAACCATGCCCGACAGGGAGACTCTCTACTGGAGGAAGGAGGCAGACAATCTGCAAGCTCCTCCCAGATAAAAACTAAAGGACTTCCTTCAAAGATATGTGACGACTAAAGATGTTTCACTCTGATATCAACAGTCAGCACGCAAAAGACCATCGGCGCAAACGTGAAGGAGACAAATGATAACGCTTGTGACAAATTTCAATTTATGTCAAGTTTGCCATCGGGTGACACTCACCGTGATTCCTAATATAGCTTAAAATTGAAATAGGGGAGAACAATATAATAATAATAATAATAATAATAATAATAATAATAATAATAATAATAATAATTGTTGTTGTTACTTGGGCACATTTTGGAACGTCATTGTTCAGCACGAATATTCATCACAAAAAAACACAATGACTTAATTCTCGTATTTTATGTAATATGTTGAGACCAACATAGTCACTGACATGCAAATGTGAAAAGTAAAAAAAATAACATAACATAAAAACTTTTTGCGTCACAAAAAAAACTGTTTAACTCAAGACCTAATTTACCTGTTGGAGCGTGGACGTTTTAATCCATACTAAATGAGAGCACTTTCAGATTGTTTACTCACCTCCATCACATCTTCAACCGAACGTCAACATAGTACACGTTACGGACAAGGCCACGTCCCGTGAATTGAACTTTCCTTTGGAGTGATTCATCATCTTAATAAACTATCTGTGACGTTTCCGCACTCCGCGTGGTTCTCGCGGGAACTGCAGGAGCGCGCCAAAATAGGAAAACACAGAAGCCCGTAACAGTGACAGACAGGATTCACCATCGAAACAACGCCAGATGAGCTTCAAATAAAAAAGTGTGAGCAGATTTATCTGAGCTCGGAGAGCGTTTGATTTATTCTCTCGGGTGAAGATGGTTCTGCAGAACAGCGGACGGTACAGAGCGGACCGAGGTGGAGACCGAGGTGGAGATCAGGACAACCAGTGGGTTTCAGTTCATCGACTCTTAACACAGGAAAAACCATACTGTTCAATGATCTGTGTTGAACGTGTTAATGGTTTATATGTCGAGAAAAACGTGAATGATGTCTGTCTTTGATGAAGGGATGATGGATCCTCCATGTCGGCTCTCAAGCGACTGGAGCGCAGCCAGTTCACCGACGAGATGGACACCCGCTTCGGATTCGACAGGATGAGGGAGCCGGGGGAGAAGACGGGCTGGCTGGTCAACATGCACCCTGTAAGTTACCCCGGGGGTGGTCAGTCCAGGGTCGAGTGTAAGCGACACTTCTCATGTGCTCCTTGGCGTTTCCAGACGGAGATCCTGGATGAAGACAAGCGGATGATCAGCGCCGTGGACTATTATTTCATACAGGAGGATGGAAGCAGGTTCAAGGTGTGTTTGGAGAATATCTCCACGGACAAGGCTATTTGAATTATAAGCTTATTTACCCCTGGGTGGCGACATTGTGCTGAAATGATCTCCATACTTTGTCTGCAGGTGGCTCTCCCCTACAAGCCTTATTTTTACATTGCTACTAAAAAGGTAAGTCAGGGACTGAGGTTTGGTTGTGGTGTGACATTGTGAGCATGTTAATATATCAAAGACCCCCCCCCCCCCCAGAACTGTGAGAGAGAAGTCATCTCATACTTGTCCAAGAAGTTCCAAGGAAAAGTGGCAAAGCTTGAGATTCTACCTAAAGAGGACCTGGACCTGGTGCGTCTATCACTTTCTGTCTTTTATTTTATTTGGGTTTCACGTGGCGATGCTGCAGTCTCTCGCATTAATCTTAAAGACACTATCATATTTTTAGCTTGAAGGAAAAACAAATCTTACATAATCAGAAAACTGAGAAGAAATCACCGACGCAGTTTTATCGTCTTATTGTCTTTTATATTTTCTTCAGCGTGTAAAGTGGGCTCTTGTGTTTTTGAAGAGAATAGTGACAAATAATTGCCAAGGTACAAAGTCATGCTCTGGCTTTTTTGAGATGAGAGATTTTTTTTCTCCTTGAAGTGGAAGTGATCTTCTGAGGCCACAGACGCACGCTGACTCTGCTCACTTGTTCCCTGCCTTCAGCCGAACCATCTGGTTGGACTGAAGCGAAGCTACATCAAGCTGTCGTTCAACACTGTGGACGACCTCATGAAGGTCAAGCGCGAGATTTCACCTGCTGTACGCAAGAACAGAGAGCGAGAGCAGTCCAACGACACCTACACGTCGATGTTATCGAGGTATCATCAAATCGTCTTTGTTAAGCTTCTATAAACTTCACTGTTCATTTATTCCTATGTAAGGACACACTGGGAGCTTTAAAAAGTGCCTCTAAATAAAAGTCTAATTTTTTTAAATATCCCTGAACCCCTTTTTCAGCGCCTTATCAGGTGGCCAGGTGACCTCGGCAGAAGAAGACGGGACATTAAAGAGTATTTCAGATCAGCTGGACAACATCGTGGACATGAGAGAGTATGACGTGCCGTACCATGTCCGCCTGTCCATCGACCTCAAGATCCATGTGGTAAAGCCAACTTCCTGATATCCCAGTTACAGAGATTGTGCGGCATACACACACTTGTTGTTCTAAACTTTGCTTTTTGTGTGTCTTCAGGCTCACTGGTACAACGTTCGATATCGAGGAAGTACGTTCCCACCAGAGATCGTACGAAGAGACGACCTCGTGGAACGACCTGTACGAGGAATTTGGTTAATCTTGTTGTAAGATGCCGTCTGTCGTGCAAGAAATGTTTCTTGTTCATTATGACCCGTTGCCTGTTTTCATCAGGACCCTGTGGTTTTGGCCTTCGACATAGAGACCACCAAACTTCCTCTGAAATTCCCAGACGCAGAGACGGATCAAGTTATGATGATCTCCTACATGATCGATGGACAGGTGAGTTTTAATGAATTCACAGTTGCAGTTCTATTCAGATGACATGTATCGATTACTGTTTGTCTGCTCTTTCAGGGGTTTCTAATCACAAACAGAGAAATTGTGTCTGAAAACATTGAGGATTTCGAGTTCACCCCTAAACCAGAATACGAGGGACCTTTCACAGTTTTTAACGAGGATGATGAGGTGTGCGACAACGTGACAGCATATATATATATAGAGAGAGAAATCCAAAAATCACTCCATCGTTTGAGTTGAGAGTTTTTCCTGTAATAGCATGTTAATATGTGACTCCCACCACAGGCTGCTCTCATTCAGAGGTTTTTTGACCACGTTCAAGAAACCAAGCCAAACATCTTTGTAACCTACAACGGAGATTTCTTTGATTGGTGAGCTTCATTTGCCCTTTTCTTTTAATTTCTAAAGCCAGTTGAATGTATTTCATAAAGTTTAGTTGCTCCTTCGGCTCTCTGATTGATTTGGATTCTCTCAAGGCCTTTTGTTGAGACTCGAGCTGCCCTCCACGGCCTGAACATGCACAGGGAGATCGGTTTCCAGAAGGACAACCAGGGAGAGTATAAGTCCAGTCAAGCCATCCACATGGACTGCTTGAGGTATGCACTCTTTTGCGATTTAAATTATGAACATTCGTTTGTTATTCGGGCAAAACATGGTCTCACAATACCTGTGGAGCAATTACCATCCCTCCTGCGAAGACCATGAGGAATTAATCCTGTGTTTTCTTGTTATGCACGATCAGATCGTATCATTCCTCTCAGACATGCCCAGTAATTTGCTCGGTGATGTTCACTGTAATTTCTAGGTTTATTTTCAGTTGGTTTAACATCAGTCTCTCAACGTGTGTCAGGTGGGTAAAGAGAGACAGCTACCTGCCGGTGGGAAGCCACAATCTGAAGGCGGCTGCAAAGGCTAAGCTGGGCTACGACCCGGTGGAGCTGGACCCAGAGGAGATGTGCCGCATGGCCACCGAAGAGCCACAGGTCCTGATACAGGAAATGAAGTCTTTGATTTGTTTTGAATGAGAAGAAGTAGTTCCTTTAACTCTTTTTCCGTTTCCATTCTGAAGACTTTAGCGACCTACTCTGTGTCAGACGCTGTGGCCACATATTACCTGTACATGAAGTATGTTCACCCCTTCATCTTTGCTCTGTGCACCATCATCCCCATGGAGCCCGATGAGGTTTGTTTGAGACCTTTATTGGCGTGGAAAGTTCAAGTTTAAAGCAAGAACAGATTCTATAATGATGGTTTTGTTTTGTTGCTTCGTCTGGCTGTTACCAGGTACTGCGCAAGGGCTCCGGGACTCTGTGCGAAGCCTTGCTCATGGTGCAGGCCTTCCACGCCAACATCATCTTCCCCAACAAGCAGGAGCAGGTTTTCAACAAGCTGACGGACGACGGCCACGTCACGGACTCGGAGACGTACGTTGGAGGCCACGTGGAGGCGCTGGAGTCCGGGGTGTTTCGCAGTGACATCCCCTGTCGTTTTAAAATGGTGAATGAGGAAATTCAAATATTCATAACGATCATTAATCCTCGTGAATGCATGTCTTAAACATGAGCTTTTAATGCGCAAACAGAATCCAGCTGCGTTTGACTTCCTGATGAAAAGAGTTGAGCGAACGATACGTCATGCCATTGAAGAAGAAGAGAAAATCCCTTTGGACCAAGTCACTAACTTTAATGAGGTATCTGAACTTTCCCTCTTTTCTTGTGTTCTTCATTCGGTGTTTCCCTCTTGAAGTTCTTAAATCCCTCTGGTTTATTTCCTCAGGTCTGCGATGAAATCAAACAGAAGCTGACTTCGCTGAAAGAGGTTCCAAACAGGATCGAATGCCCTCTTATCTACCATCTGGACGTTGGTGCAATGTACCCCAATATCATTCTGACGAACCGACTTCAGGTGAAAGATTTTGAATGTTTCTAAACATGAAGACGACAAATGAAGACCTGTCCTATTTAAGCATCTCGATATTTAAACTATGAATATATCATCTGGTGTTACAGAGTTCTGATTAATCTGTTGTGTTGTTACTACTCTGGCTGTTGTGGTGGATAAAAGAAAAAAACAAAACCGTCAGATCTTGAAAATGATGGATCTTTTTTCCTACACTTTTAGCCTTCTGCGATGGTCGATGAAGCCACTTGTGCTGCCTGTGACTTCAACAAGCCCGGTTCCACCTGCCAGAGGAGGATGGCGTGGCAGTGGAGAGGGGAGATCAGTGAGTCATCTTATAGATATGATGGAGCATCATTTGCCTCAAAAGTTCACAACGGTTGCTCAAGATTTCCGACGTGGTTGCAGTGCCGGCCAGCCGCAGTGAGTTTCACCGCATCCAGCAACAACTGGAGTCTGAGAAGTTCCCACCGTATTTCCCCAATGGTCCACCTCGAGCCTTTCACAATCTGAACCGGGAGGAGCAGGCCAAACACGAGAAGAAACGGCTGGCAGGTATGGAAGAAAAATGAAGGACGCAATGATATTTGATATGTGCTTCAAGGCAGAAGCAAATATCCACATTGTTTAACTCAATATCTTCGAGAATACGCCAATAATTAGTTTTAGGCGATTGCTTGACACAGATCAGGAGGTAAATAAATAAGTAATGCTCTCAAAAAAAAAAAATATATATATATATATATATATTATTTTTTCCATTTTATTGATTTCAAAGTTTGTAAAATGCTTCTTTTTTTTTGATAATGGAATTAATTTCCGAAAATATTGTATAATCACATCAAGAGATCAATCCAGCCATCAACTACAAACTCAGACGTTAGTGTGTTGCGCCAATCTTGCTTTCTTGTAGAGAAGGCATCGAGCAGCCGACGTGCTCAAGCAGTTTTTATTCATTTTCAGTGAAGACAGCATTTGACTTTGAATTGCACAAAACGTGGTGATGATGTTGGTTGTTTGAGGGAGATTGAATCAAAGAGGCAGATGCCAATCTGATTGCATGAAAATATGTGTGTGATGCCATTTTCCTATTTACTATAGGCTTTCTAAAAACATTTAAAAAACAAAAAGTAGACACACTTACACACAGTATCATTGTATACAATGCACCCATATGCATGAAACATTTCCAGGTGGTTACTATAGAGCCAGTTTTTAAGTAGTCTTTGGTATTGGTTGGGAAATTATAACTGGACCTGTCTTTTCGATCTCGCAGACTACTGTAAGAAGGCCTACAAGAAGACACACGTCACCAAGCTGGAGGAGCGCGTTACGACCATCTGTCAGAGGGAAAACTCCTTCTATGTCGACACCGTACGAGCTTTCAGAGATCGGCGATATGAATTCAAAGGTCTTCACAAGGTACAGTTCCCGAAAACACTAAATATTGACTATTAAATTAATGACCTTTGAGTTTTTCCTGAAGTGTTCAGTTTCCATCATAATGATAGCGACTCTGAGAAGATCTGCCCCGTACAATCGGATCTTTCGAAATACAACCTTCCAAATACTTGGTCATTCTGATGAAAAATTCTCTCTCATAATTTAAGGTATGGAAGAAGAAACTGTCGTCTGCTCAGGACAGCGGAGACGCTGCAGAGGTGAAGCGCTGCAAAAACATGGAAATCCTTTACGAGTCTCTTCAGCTCGCTCACAAATGTATTCTGAACTCTTTCTACGGCTACGTCATGAGGAAAGGGTGAGAGATTTGATTGCACGTCCACCTGCACTGTTACTGGAGCTCTAAAATGTTTTTTTGCCGATGCTGACCGTGCTGACGGCGTGTCTTCACCAGGGCTCGGTGGTACTCCATGGAGATGGCTGGTATCGTGTGTTTCACTGGAGCCAACATCATCACTCAGGCCAGAGAGCTCATAGAACAGATCGGGTGAGTGTGATATTGTGACAAGCTCTTACAGTAAGCACCGTCTCAGTCAGTCCTCTTTAAGCTACCAACTGGCTTTTTAACCCTCGTATGACTGGATTTATATTGATTCCGACTTTGACTTTTAATACGTGGCAGTTCTTGGATATTACTGGGTGTTTTGGGTGGAGGTCATCAACCAAGTGTTGACATCCTGGTGAATCCTAAATCCGGCTTACTTTCTTATGAATTTTTTAGTTTTGTCTTGGGATTGTTATTTTGTTTGTTTGTTCTCACACATCACACTCGTTCCTCTTCGTGACTCAGGAGGCCTCTTGAGTTGGACACGGATGGTATCTGGTGTGTACTGCCGAACACCTTCCCTGAGAACTTTGTGGTAAAGACGAGCAACGAAAAGAAGCCCAAAGTGACCATCTCCTACCCGGGGGCCATGCTGAACATCCTGGTGAAGGAGGGATTCACCAACGATCAGTACCACGAGCTGGTCGACCCCGCGTCCCTCAACTACAACATTCGTGCAGAGAACAGCATCTTCTTCGAGGTGGATGGACCGTACCTGGCAATGATCCTGCCCGCCTCCAAAGAGGAAGGAAAGAAGCTGAAGAAAAGGTTAGTGTTTCCTGTTTTCTGTGATGTGTCATCTCACTTTGGCAGGTGCAACAGAAGTGGATACTGTGGTTGTAAGGGGAATTGGTGTACAAGTTTCCCGTTGTCCTCAGGTATGCTGTGTTTAACGAGGACGGCTCTCTGGCGGAGCTGAAGGGTTTCGAAGTGAAGAGAAGAGGCGAGCTGCAACTGATTAAGATCTTCCAGTCGTCTGTGTTTGAGGCCTTCCTCAAAGGAACCACTTTGGAAGAAGTCTATGCCTCGGTCTCCAAAGTAGCAGACTACTGGCTCGATGTGCTTTACAGCAAGGTAAATGTCCATGATCAAATGCTGGAAGACGGCATTTAAAATCAGATTTCAATATTGCTTTGTGTCCTTTTAGAAAAGAGAGCAAAGCCCAGTCACGGCTTTGTTTCCTGTTTTTGCAGGCTGCCAACATGCCAGATGCAGAGCTGTTCGAACTCATTTCAGAGAATCGTTCAATGTCCAGAAAACTTGAGGACTATGGAGAGCAGAAGTCCACGTCCATCAGCACGGCGAAGAGACTGGCAGAGTTTCTGGGAGACCAGATGGTGAAAGATGCCGGTCTGAGCTGTCGCTACGTTATCTCCCGAAAACCTGAAGGTTCACCTGTCACAGAAAGGTGGGGCATCCTCTCAGAATGTGTGTTTATATTACTAGATGGTGTGAAGACTCTTTATATCATGATACGAATTTCACAAAGCAACCTAATGGTATGTTCACACCGTGGTGCAACTGCTGCATTGGTTCATTGTATTTGTTTAAGTTGGAATTCGAATAAAATCTGATGTGAACTGAAAATCAACACAGACCAAAGAGCTGTGAGCTGTGAGCAGACTAAACACACGGGTCTCGACAAA
Organism: Lipophrys pholis; assembly: GCF_963383615.2. NCBI lineage: Eukaryota > Metazoa > Chordata > Actinopteri > Blenniiformes > Blenniidae > Lipophrys > Lipophrys pholis. The sequence goes on from NC_137638.1 coordinate 18,584,062, forward strand.
GTCAGTTGTTGAGGTTCAAAACATAAATTCAAATTTCCACAGTGCACTTTTTTTTTTTCTGCCAAGACAAATCAAAAAGAAAGGATTTCTAAAGCACATTTCTATTATCGTTGATATTGTTGGCAGCTCCAAATAACTTTATCTTAAAGCTGCTTCTCAAAGGTTAAGTGCATGATAGAGAATAAGCACTTTGTGATTCTCACAGAAGTAAAATCCTCCACACTGACTGGTCTGTGCTGTTCTCCATCAGGGCGATTCCTCTCGCCATCTTCCAGGCAGAGCCCAGTGTGAAGAAACATTTCCTTCGTAAATGGCTGAAGATGCCGAGCCTGCACGACTTGGACATACGCTCTGTGAGTTTTTAGAAGACGAGACCCTGGCAAACATTAGTTTACTGTAACGATGATTATGTGACCGTTTCTCATATTTTCTCTGGCTGCTTGTTTCCTTTTCCAGATCCTTGATTGGAGCTATTACATAGAGAGGTTGGGCAGTGCGATCCAGAAAATCATCACCATCCCAGCAGCTCTGCAACAGGTTAAAAAACACTGAATTGTTACATTCTTCCAGTCAGTCGAAGTTAGTCTGTCTTTTTCCTTAAACCTTTATGAACTAATATATATTAATGGAAACCTTCGATAAATTGCAATAAGTCTCTCTAACTTAATTATTTTCCTCTGTTGATCGTCAGGTGAAGAATCCAGTTCCCAGAGTGAGGCACCCTGACTGGCTCCACAAGAAACTCCTGGAGAAAAACGATATCTACAAGCAAAAGAAGATCAGTGAGCTGTTTACCAGTGAGGGCAAGAGACAGGTAGGTTCATCTCCTAAAGTGTCCTCAGCTTCTCCAACCAGCTGCCAAATTTCCAACTCTCATCAAACTCTACTTTCCTTCTGTGAATGACGCCGTCTCAGGTGGCCCGTCAGCCTCTTGAAGCAGGACAAGCTGCTGACATCGAGGACTTTGGAGCGCCAGCGAAGCCCCTGCAGCCGGCCATCCTCATCAGCACCAAGCGGAAACGAGCTTCACAGGGAGACGACAGCCAGGCGGAGTCTCAAGATGTTGAGCTCACACAGTCCTGGAGAGAAATCCTGGGGCCACCTCCACCCATGGGAAAGACCCGGGTAGGAACGCAGTACTGTCGATGTATTGTTTAATTAGATTTACATGTGGTGTTCTATTAGATTTGGATCATATTTCAAATGCTACAGAAACTTTTCAGCATTTTTGGAGCCAACTTCAAAAAAATAAATAAATAAATAAATGAAACTGATGGCTTTAAGCTGTGAACGGTGATCTGTGTCTGGGTGCAGGAGGAGCGTCTGGTGTGGCTGCGTTACCATAAGAAGAAGTGGGAGCTGCAGCTACGGCAGAGAAAGGAGAGAAAGAAGAGGAGGAGGCTGCTGGATGGTGCAGCCCAGTCTGTTGGAGGAGGAGTTATCAGAGATGGCCCTACCACTGGCCTGGGAAGCTTCCTCCGCAAGACAGCGCGCAGCATCCTGGACATGCCCTGGCAAATAGTGCAGGTGGGGAAACGTTAGCCCATCATTCGCTGATATTTTCACTAGCAAGTGAAGAATTTGAAACATGACATCCTTCCCTGTTTGTTGCCCGTCAGATCGCAGAGACAAGTCATCCTGGTCTGTACAAGTTGTGGGCTGTGATTGGAAATGACCTCCACTGCATGAAGCTAAACATCCCACGAGTCTTCTATGTCAACCAGAAAGTACCAAAACAGGAGGAGGGAGCCACATACAAGAAGGCATGCGATGATGAAATCCACATAGAAATCACCTGGTTCTATTCAAACGCATGTTGTCGTGACATCTCAAGCATATAAACTTGATGTTGTGTGGTTGTAGGTGAACCGCATGCTGCCTCGCTCCAACATAGTGTACTACCTTTATAAGTACACCGTGCCAGAGGACATGTACCAGGAGCACATCAATGAGATCAACGCTGACCTCTCGGCACCAGACATCGAAGGCGTCTATGAAACACAGGTTTTTATATATTCATCACATGTTGTATGTGTATAACATGACTGGTCCCATAATTCATCATGTCTTAACCCTCCTGCTGTCCGCTCAGACGTGAGCGCTCATCACTCGGTTTGTTCTTGTCCCGTGTTGTACCTACTCCACCATTTTGTATACTATAAACATGTGCAAAGTGTTAGGTAATCCTTTGTAAATACTAGTATTAAACGTCTTATCTTCCTGTTAGGTGCCGCTCCTCTTTCGTGCCCTGGTGCAGCTCGGATGTGTGTGTATGGTCAATAAACACGTGGTGAGGGATCTGGGTGGAAGGGAGGCCGACTCGTTTGACCTGGAGCATTTGGAGATGAGATCTCTGGCCCAGTTCAGCTACCTGGAACCTGGTGAGACAAATAAAATGCTGTTCATACTCATCGATTTGTAGGCTGTTGTGTGTATGTGTGTGTTTTTTTCTCCTTGGAAATATTTTAGAGTTCTGACAGCTGCCTGAAGTATATCTAACTCAATCTAATTAGTAATATTTAGATTTTGATTCTGTTTGGATAGAAAAAAGTATCTGAGCCAGACGACATCGAGAGAGGATTATTTCTTAGCCACACCAACAGTACTGTGTATGAGCCACATGAACAGTTTAAATGTTTTTACCGTATCAAATTGGAGTGTTTATGTTTGTTTGTTTACTCAGGGAGTGTGCGCCACATGTATTTGTATCATCACAGCCAAGGCCACAAAGCTCTGTTTGGCCTGTTCATTCCATCTCAGCGCAAAGCCAGCATCTTCGTCCTGGACACAGTGAGAATCCTTCAACTCTGGATTCAGCCCAGTATTATAATGCATTGCTCTCCGGCTAAATAACTGAACTTAACATTGTGGTTTATTTTGGGGGTTTTTTAGGTCCGAAGCAACCAGATGCCAAACCTGAGCAACCTTTACACAGCTGAACGCACCTCTTTACTGGAAAAGACCACAGAGGAGCTTCTGCCTCCAGAGAAACACGTCTTTGAGGTCCGCGCTGAAAATGACATGAAAGCTATTGCCCGCGCTCTGCAGCGTATCCTGCTCAGCTACAAGGTGAAACTCACCGCTCCATACTCTTCAACACGTTTTACTTGATCAAAGTGTGAGTGTGTTGATCCATAGTAGGGAGGTTGTTCATATAATCACTTGTATTCATTTAGAAAGTGGATCATTGACATAGAGAAGGCCCTGACAAGCACGCCTCTTTTACACCTGTCCACTGGGACAAAACCAACTTTCTGTGTTGCTGCTCTGGAGCACTGGATGATTGGTGGTCCTAAATAACTAGTATATGAATTCCTTGTGGACTTCTGAGGCTCAGTTTGAGAGAAATGTATATCATTTCATATTGGATCCTGTGTTCATGTTGGTACGTGTCTGCTTCCTCTCACAGGAGGAGCGTCGTGGGCCCACCCTCATCGCGGTGCAGTCCAACTGGGAGCTGCGGCGGCTGACTGCGGGGATGCCGGTACTCGAGGAGTTCCCAGTCGTCCCTGTACACGTGGTGGATGAGATCAGCTACAACGTGCTCGACTGGCAGCGTCTTGGGGCCCGGCGCATGATCCGCCACTACCTCAACCTTGACAGCTGCCTGTCGCAGGCGTTTGACATGGCCAGGTACGAGCTCTCCGCAAACAAGAATCTCGCAAGATGACTTGTTCTGATACATTTACTTCAGTCAGAAGCGTCAGTCAAACTCTGCTGTAGCCTCTCGTCTAGCAATTATTCCTTAAGGTATTTTATTTGCAGTTTTCCTTCTAAAGCCGCAAATCATCAATAAGCTGTTTTCATTTAATGTTGTAAATTGAATGGACTTGGTCTTTGTTTGGTTTTGTGGTTGTAAACCTAAAAAAAAACATCAGATGAATTTAGCTTTGACACAACACAGAGAGGACGTGTCTTTCTGCCGTCTACTTATAGAAGGAAAAGTGGAGCTCCCAAATTTGATCAAGTTGAGTCTTTACCACCTTCATCTTCATCACCTGAGGTGGACATCTTCAAGATTTATATGTGACTGATTTATATAAATGCTTCTCACTTTCAGGTATTACCACTTACCTGTGGGGAACTTGCCCCACGATGTCTCCATCTTCGGATCAGACTTGTTCCTGGCTCGACATCTGCGGAAACACAACCACCTGCTTTGGCTTTCACCCACAGCCAGGCCCGACCTCGGGGGCAAGGAGGCTGACGACAGTCGTCTGGTCATGGAAAGTGACGACAGGGGCTCAGTGGAGATCAACGCTCAAGGGTGTTACTCCACAGGTACACAGACATCAAGAAGTCACAACAGTATCCCGTCACTCCTCATTAGATCTTCTCTGAATCGATGCGTTCTCGTGTTTGTTCCAGCGTGTGTGGAGCTGGACCTGCAGAGCCTGGCGGTGAACACCATCCTCCAATCACAGCATGTTAATGACATGGAGGGCGGAGCCAGTCTGGGAGTCAGCTTCGATGTGATCCAGCAGGCCTCACTGGAGGACATGATGTCCGGAAACCAGGGTGCAACTGCGGTTGCAAGCTATGATGAAACTGCCCTGTGCTCCAACACTTTCAGGTGTGTGAATTGTGATTTGAATGTGTACAATCTCATTAAATGTGTAGCACTTCAAGGCTTGTCATCTTAAAACATTCAAATTTGTTCATTTATATTTTGTATGTCACTGAGTCCGCTCTTGGTGCTGTGTTTCCTGAGCAGGATCCTGAAGAGCATGGTGGTAGGATGGGTCAGGGAGATCACACAGTACCACAATGTGTACGCAGACAACCAGGTGATGCACTTCTACCGCTGGCTGCGCTCTCCAAGCTCTCTGCTCTATGATCCAGCTCTGCATCGCACCCTGCTCAACATGATGAAGAAGGTGTTTCTGCAGTGAGTGCAAAAAACCTGTAAAATATTTTGTCATTTCCTGAACATTTTGTTGATGTTTTTTTAAAATCAAAATAAATCTTGTTTGACAAAGTTATTCACTGGATCACCACCAGAGGCAGCGCAGTTCAGTTTATCCCGAATTGATGACATTTGCTTTCTCATTGAGAATATTATTTATTCATTCTTCTAATCACTTGGCTTCAAAAGCACTAAACCTTTTAAACAACCAGGGTCTTGTGGGGTCTTATTTTCCATCTCTTGTGCCTCCAGTAATTATCCTCTGTCTGTGCCTTCAGGTTGGTTGCGGAGTTTAAGCGTCTCGGCTCGACTGTGGTGTATGGAAACTTTAACCGGATCATCTTGTGCACTAAAAAACGAAGAATCGATGACGCCATCGGCTACGTAGAATACATAACCAACAGGTAGACACTTGTAATCGTTATTTTAAATTCTTGTTGTATTCTTGTGGTATTGTTTTATGTTTCTTTTTCTTTTTTCCATTTCCTAAATATATATTAGTAGGTATTCCTATCCACAAGCAACCGAGCATGCCTTTGTCTCTGTAGTTCTTAAGTGGTTTGATGGTTGAGTCTCGCCACGAAAACTCACAGAAATACATGCACGTGCCCATTAAAACTGATACAGGCTAGAGAAGATTTTGGTTCGCAAGCCACTGCGTCAGTTTAGCAACAATGCTTCAAAGCTTAAATCATCTCTGGATATACTTTTAAATACTTTGAACACTTTTGGTTAAAGGTATTTAAAAGTCAAGAATTATTTTGACTTTAAGCCTGCAAAATAGTTTGAAAGAAAAAACATGCAATGAGTGTTTCTGCCCCGTTACACAAGATCACTTCAACTTTTAGTGACTTATACACAAGTCCTGCGATTCACAATGAGTAGTACAAGAGTGCAAATGGTTCTTTCTCTGCTTTCTGGTAGTTTTTGAATTCTGTGGATATCATAGACACTGTAGGAGTTGACTTTCTTTATGCTGTGAAAAACTAAAAAACATGTTTTTTGGGGTTTTTTCTCTCTCCTAGTATTCATTCCAGAGAAATCTTCCACTCTTTGTCCATCTCCTTCTCACGATGCTGGGAGTTCCTGCTGTGGATGGACCCTGCCAACTACGGCGGTGTGAAGGGAAAACTCCCTGCAAGCGTCTTGTATGGAGAGGTACTAACCTGAGACCCACTTTTATGTTCAGGGTCACTCTTTCATATAGATTCAGCTGAATGCAGCGCTCCTTTCTTTACTAGGGTGACACACAGAAGAAGAAACGAGGGGAGGGTGATGAGGACGCCAGCGAGGATGAAGAGGAAGAAAATGCTGAGGAAGAGGACAGAGATGGAGACACGGATGAAGTCGAGGAGTTGATTGAGAGCAACTGGAACATCATGCAGTATCTTCCTCAAACTGCGTCATGTCAGAAATACTTCCTCATGATTGTCTCAGGTATAAAAAAAACAAAACACTACACACACATACATATTATCTGGCCTGTCGTATACTTACACACACCTTTTCCATGCCAGCCTACATCGCAGCTGTCTACCACAGCATGAAAGAGGAGCTGAGGCGAAACGCGCCTGGAGCCACGCCAGTCAAGAGACGCGGAGGCAGTCAGGCTTCCCAGCAGACTGTCCACGACTTGAGTGCTCTTCCTGGTAAGACGCCCTTTGGGAGGCTGCTTCAGGTTTCTGCGTCACTGTTTATTTTAAGAGTTCGAGTTAAACTCACTTTCTCCCGCAGGAATGATCTCCTTCTCTCAGGAGTACGTGTCCAGCGAGCTGACGCAGAACTTCTTCACAATCACTCAGAAAATTCAGAAAAAGGTGACGGGCACCAGGAGTGTGTCCAAGACTTCTGAGATGTTTCCTATCCTGCCCGGTTCACACCTGCCTCTCAACAACCCAGCGCTGGAGTTTATCAAATATGTCTGTCAGGTAAACAAACATCACCACGATACTGGCAAAGGCAGCAGCACAAATCGAAAACCTTGTTTCATTTATTTTCATTTCACACTGTTTCTCATCTATTAAGGTTCTCTCACTGGATGCCAACATCGTGAATCAGGTGAACAAGCTGAAGAGAGACCTCCTGCGGCTCGTGGACGTCGGAGAGTTTTCAGAGAACGCCCAGTTTCAGGACCCTTGTAACTCCTACATACTGCCAGAGGTTATCTGCCACCACTGCAATTTCTGCCGTGACCTGGACCTCTGCAAGGACCCGTCAATGGCCCAGGCAAGAGCTGAGCCATTCCAATAACGGTTCTCAGCCATTTAAATTGTAATTCTGCTGCAGTAAGTGAGATAAACTGTGGTGTCTGCTTCGCAGGATGGATCAGTGTTGCCTCAGTGGTTTTGTTCCAACTGCCAGGCACAGTATGAGACCGAATTTATTGAGATGGCTCTTGTGGAAGCTTTTCAAAAGAAACTGATGAGTTACACTCTGCAGGACCTGGTGAGTGCAACCGTGTTTATACAATATGTGTTAAGTCAGAATATGAATTGGCAATAATAGACACTAAAGACCCGGACAATACCAGAACAAAAGAAAAACCTATAAATGTAATCCATACATCAATCAACAATTTCACTTTACAAAACGGAGAACACCAGAGAGCAGTGCAAAACCCACAGAACGTCTGCTCACATATTAGTCTGCTCTGTCCTTTGGGGAGAATTCATAAACCCAAGGGAGATTATAGTCAAGATGGAAACCATCAGTAAGCCACAAACACAACAGTCCCTCATGACACCTGGAGCGGGCTTTCATAGTCCCAAATCCACTTGGCAAACCTACATCCAGCAGGAAAAAGGTTTATTCTGGAGGGTCTGGAGGCCTTCATTTTTAATTAAACATTTATGCTACGACCTCCCGGTTTACTACAAGAGAAGTCAAGTCAAGGTCTCTGAGCTTTTTCAGTGCAGAAACACGATGTAACTTGCAATGGATGCTCATAACCAACATGAGCAATCTTTCAGTCTAGACTGGAGCGATAGAGCAGATACATGCATACACACACAGATTGTGAGCACATTTAACAAACTGGTGAAACCGCAGGACAAAACTAGAGCTTTGAGCCGGGTGGCTGTGACACAACCTATTTTGTGTGTGTGTGTGTGTGTGTGTGTGTGTGTGTGTGTGTGTGTGTGTGTGTGTGTGTGTGTGTGTGTGTGTGTGTGTGTGTGTGTGCGTGCGTGCGTGCGTGCGTGCGTGCGTGCGTGCGTGCGTGCGTGCGTGCGCGCCCGCGTGTGCGCCCGCGTGTGCGCGCGTGTGTGCGTGTGTGAACAATCATTTGTTCACCAGGCTATACCTAAAAGAAATCTTTGGTCAGTAAAGTGAACCATTGTTCTTCCTGTTAACATGTGCCTCATTTTACTTTCCCCTTCCATTAGCTGTGCACCAAATGTAAGGGAGTGAAGGAAGCAAACATGCCTGTCTACTGCCGGTGCGCTGGAGATTTTGACCTCACCTTCTCAGCCAAGGTTTCTCCTCTCAGACTTCTTGTATCATAAATATTACAGGTCACTTCTTGTTAACTGTATCGCTGATTTTGTCTTTTTTTCTTCCTACACCTAAAGACTTTCTCGGAGCAGGTCGCAGTGTTCAGTAACATAGCGTCTCACTACAACATGAGCTTCCTGCAGGAGACCATTGCCTGGCTGCTTGCCATGAGTCCTCAGCTCGACCAGAACGCTTCCAACGTGTGACGGCCGCTTCAGAGCTTCTCCAAGACCTCCTCGGCCGAGCTTGTACCTTTTCCAACTCGCGCGAAGGTTCAGGGTACCGAGTTGATGCACCTCATCTGCTTCGTGACATTGAGGTAGTGAAACGTGTGCATTGTAGATCATGTTTTACTATGCCAAGCTACAATTATGTATGTGTGTAAATTTCTGAATTTCATTGTTAATAAAACCTTTTCTGTCTGTTTGAACTCTGAGCCCGTTTGTTGTGAAAATAACTCCAGTTCACTGGAAAGAGGAAGCAATGGGATCCTGATTGTTGCCCACAGTGAGGATCTTCATCAATCAGCGGTAAAATTGTCTGTTTCCTCCTCACTCAGCTCCTAATGTGGCTATTTGTGGTTTGTGCTCAGCCTCACTGACTTATCTGTATTCTCATTCCACAGCCTGATTGCAGTTTGCAAACTGCTGCGGAAAGTGAGAATTTTATCTTTGTATTTTTTATGTTTGAAGTATAATGGGGGGGGGGGTTAAAAATGTATTGTTTTGTGATTTTATTTAATAGCTTGTTTTAAAGAGAAATCAAGTGTTTCAGACATTTATTTAAATACTTATGATTATGACCTTCAGTTCGGAAGATTAAACATTTTATCATAAAAAAATTAAAATATTTTGACTTATGGATTTTCATGACGTATAAACAAATGTTTTGAGTCAAATGGAGCCTAGAGAGAAATTCATCTTCTATACCACTTATATCCTAATAAGGGCCAGAGGGCGCTGGAGCCAATCCAGCTTACTCTGGACAAGAGCGGTTATCACAAAGCAAACAGAGCAACGGACGGTGTGAATACCTCGGGGCAACTTGGGGTCACCAATTAACCTCACATGCTTGCTTTTGGACAGTGGGTGGAAACCTATGCACAAGGAGGATGTAAACGCCACACAGAAAGGCCCGGCCTGTGGTTGAGTCAGTGAGCATCTCTGTGAGGCAAGAGCACGAACCACTTCCTCACCATGCCGTGTCCAGAGAGACATTCTGTATGCTTCTATTCTGAGCCAAATGACAAATTTTATTTTGCTTTGTTTTGTTTACTTTCTTTCTTATAATTGTGATTTTTGAAGGCTATTTTATTTAAAAAAAATTTTAACTAGAAATAGTGAAATGTCTGACTTTTATATCGCGCTTTTCAGGACACTGACACTCACTGGCGTAACACTCACTTTACTGTCCTGAAGTGAATAGATATCTTTCAATACAACCCTTAGGTTACACATTTGCAATTCACACATGTTTTAGTGAGTGTGCTCAAAAAGGTTTTCAACCAGCGATGATTGACATGCATTGTGATCGCTGCTACATGAGGAAACGGATCATGTTTTGCGTTCACCTTCAGAGGGAAAAGCCCGCTGATGCTCAGAACATTGATAAATTGATAGTAATTAAGAAGCAATTTTACAATGAACTCATGTATTTGTAAAGTCATTTGTCATCTAGTGTGATGAAAATATTTTATTATTTATGATCATTGCGAAGAAATCCGATTCATAGTGATTTTAAACCACGTGCCTCCATCAATTTAACCTCATTGCCTTGCAGTTGACTCACCCTGCCTGCCGGTGGGTGTGTCCCAGATGAAAAAAAAAAAATCTAATTTCAGCCAAAGGACTGAGGCACAATTAGATTTACTCCTTCATGTGTTTCTCATTCACACCTGCTGTACATAGGATAAAGAAGGGGAACGAGAGCACTTCTGTGTGTAAATCTTTCATGGTTTCTGATTTTAGCTCTTCAGCTCAAGTCAAATATAGACATAAATTCATTCCTTTATGACGTAACGTGTTTGAACGTTTCTCGTTCTGGAAACAAAATGTCCATATCTCCATGTTGTTGTCTGTCCATCGTGCTCCTCTATCCATCGCGGTGGATATCGATCCACCAGCCTTGAGACTTAAGTCTTTCCTCACCACTGATGGAATCACACTGCCCCACAATCAAGTTAGAGAAACCATTTTATGGGAAATGTCTGTGTTATTTCATTACGGTTCTTTGCACTCCTTGTAGACCTCCTGACAGTTTTCCTCCTGTATTTTCTCGTTACATAACACATCGGGATAAAAGACAAAAGGAACTGCATCAGAATAATTGGGCTGATACAAAACACTGTGCCTAAAATGTTTTCAAATGGATAAAGATCAGACGCTTTTCAAATAGTTTTTATGCTCAAGAAATTATAAAATAACGAGTTAGATTTTCAAACACAAAAAGGGACATTTATTGATCAGCTGGATATCGGCAATACATCTAGATTGTCTATGATATGAAGATGTGCACAGATATTTTTCTTATCTCAGAGTATTTGTTTTCATACTGAGAGAAGAACCCTGCTCTCTAAGACAGTTGTTCCAAACTGTTTGTGATTGGAGTGGTTCAACAAAAATAGCAAGTATGATTTCACTGATGCACAGCTGATGTCCATGAAGAGTTAAGGTGATATATCTACTGATCGTGCTATACCCCACAAGCATGTGCTTCTTTCTAAGTGTGCTCCCACTAACAACGTCGTTATGTCCGGTCCATGTCGGAAATGATGCCGACACCTGAGGAGCAGGTGAGTTGCTGTTGTTGCCACAGTCCTGTCATGGAGGAGATTCCACGCACTGAGCCAGTAGTGACTGAGGCAACTCGAACAACGTCACAGCGGTACTCCGTCTGACAGGTCCGAATGTGTTGAGCCAAAGCTGTTGATGAAGCTGAGCTCTGTGGAGATGGGATCTGGAGAAACGGGGTTTGCGGGCTCCTTGTTCACCTGTGGAAAATACATGTTCATAAAGTAGAAAGAATATCTGCAGAAATCACTGAAAAGCACTGAAATATGTTTGAAAACATTTACACTGTTATTGTGGAAGTGTCTACTAAAAGGGAGCCATATTTTTGTGGTCACATTGTATGAGTGGATGGTTTCTGCAGGGATTTAATGGATAAGTTAGAGGCTGACACAGATTCCTGACACAACATGAACTTTCTTAAAGTAAAGGAGGCACAGACAACTAAGCTTCCATCTATTCTAAAACATATTTCTAAAATATATCGTAGACTATGTTTGTTGATTTTTTTTTCAAGGTCTAATGACACTACTCATACAGTCAAAACAACCTTAGACACAGACAAGCCCTGAAGTGTTAAATTTGTCTGTGTTTCTAAAAGGCTGTTCAATAGTAGATTTAAAATAAACATCAACACCTATGCAATATATCTGATATACAGTATTTATGCCACAGGAATTTAAACATATTTTATATGTGCCCTCCACATCTTTAAGGGACCAAATATAATTGGACAATTGGCTGCTCAGCTGTTGTACGGCCGGTTGTGTGTTGTTTCCCCATTATTGTATTTACAACGAGCAGAAAAAAGTTATCGTTTAAGTATTCTGGATTCCAGAGAACTCAACTCTTATTATGAAGTACAAAGATCGATTACTACCAGTGAAGCAGAATTGTAGGTCTCATATATTGCATGTTTAAGTATTGCAGTGTGAAACTGCTATTTCGTCTCAAACAGACAACACAATGTTCTGATCTGCCTCAACATTTAACCATTTTTATGTTGGATAAATGTTTTGCTGTTGAAGTGGTACTTAACTCTCGACTCAACTTAAAACTAAAGGGTGCATTATCGAACAATGATTGAGATAAGTTGTGCAACTCACTTCATCGAACTTTCTCTCGCTATAGACTTCATTCTTGTCGATAAATGTGAGCATGATCCAGTCACAGATAATGGTGCACTAGAGGGGAAATGAAAAGGATAAGACAGTTTGTGGTCCATAGAGCATTAGATCTTCACTTCAGAGTCTGAAAATAATGGGGGTTTTTTTTTCAAAAAGATAGAGCTATTACTCACAATCCCAACAGATGTCATAGCAGTCACGGTGCTGATGATGGTTGGAATAGGACTAAATTTGCCAGCCTGCAGAGAAATGACATGCAGCGATGTAATGATAGTCACCACATTAGGGAGGAAATGTGTTGCAGAGATGCTGAAGGATCCTCTTACATGTCCATGAACTATAATATCTAGACGGATGCCGAAGGCCTTGATCAGTGTTCGAGACTCGACTCCATTCTTATTATAATATTTGGCATACCTGGGTAGTCAGACATAAATCTCATAATCAAAAACTGTTACCAAAAGCCAAAGTGAACATCACACTTACAGAAATAAAGAAGGAGGAAACAGTGATAACCTGTAATAGTAACCGGAGCTGGCCTGATCCTTTCGCAGGTCAAGACGACGAAATGAATATGTGGGATTACAGTGTGAAGGGTCCAGATCCAGGTTGCAGTTCCAGTTGATGAAAACTCCAATCACACCTCCCTGAACAGACAGCATGTCAGTATCTAAAGCACAGCTCTGGAGTATTCAAAGTGTAAAACAAGTGGGTTTGTAAAACAAACCCATGTGAGGAATAAAAACTGATTGAGGAAACACCATATTTATGAACTGAATCCAGAAGACAACAAATATTAAAATGCATTAAGAATTTCACAGCCAAGAACTTGGGAAACATGAAACAAACGTGCCGTGGTCGAACACAGAGTCACTGTAACTTAAGTAAAGGAGAGGCAGAGTGTGCTGATCTGTATAAACTGGATGAAATGCTGAAAAAGAAATGATAAAGCCTTTTAAAGAAAGGCTGAAGCAAGCCTTCATTGGCATCATGTGTAAGTCTATAGCGTATCATTAACATATGATAACATTTGAGAGGATAATCAACATATAACATCCGTGAGTCTCAATGAACTTAGAAATAAATCTGGACGGCATCATGTTGCAAGATCAAGCAGAAATCAATTAAGACTTTAAGACCTACTTTAAGTGTGCATAGGGCACAACGTTATACTGTTGTAGGAAGCAAAATGTGCTCATTTTGAAATAATGTATTTTTCTCTCCTTAACAGCTGTTTCTATTTTAGTTTTATCTCTGTTAAATTGAAGAGAAAAAAACCAACTCATACTCACAGTCTGGCAGAGCTCACTAAAATTCTCCCTGGCTTGCTTTGCAATGTATCCCAGGCGAAAGTTTGGACAGTATGGCTCCGTCTCTTCATCGTATTGACACTTACTAAGGAATTTTTGCATGGTACGCTTGTTTAAGGCATCCTTAATATTTCCCCTGCCGAACACAAAAGCACAATATCGTCATCAGTATCTGAGCGTGACGGTAACAGAAGCATTGTCTTCTACTGTACCTCAGCACTTTAAATTTGGGGAAGTGGATGGAGTTCCTGATGAATATGGTGAAGTTGATGGCTTCCACTAATGCAGGTTCTCTGTTGAAAGCAACAAATGATCAGCGGTCCCTTAAGTGACCTCGGTTTTAGCAGCTGATGTCATTAAAATGCTGTTTGGCTGGTTTGACCTCCATTATGTCCCCAGATGCTTCAGCTTCCTCCCACAGTTCGAAACTCTTTTGTATTTTAATGTTTTCATATTCACCCTTCATATTTTTCATTTGCTAGATGGATGAAAATGTTTTTTAATATCAGAACTTGAAGTTGATATTTGATGAAAGAATCTTCCTGTTATGATAGAATCTGAACAAGTCTATATTTGTATCAATTACCTGATCTCTCTATGAGGTAATACATCTGTCTTTCTGTTTTTAAATTGTTTAAAAATAATGTATTTTTCACTTTTGTCACCTGGGTTGTTTATATATTGTTGAGTCTTAAGATATTTTGAGGCTAATCATTAGTTTGACCATTTCTGGTTTATAGCATAATCAAATTGAACCTGACTCAAACGTGATCAATGAAACCAGGAGATTATGTATCTCTGGTCTTACCGTACAACAGCATGGTCCTCAACGGGACACCAGGTTTGGACCTCGCAGGTTTTGAAGGTGTGGTTGTAGTACTGGACACATTTGCCAGTCCTTCTGCCTGTGAGGGATAAAGAGTTTAAAATGGGGAAACGTGGCTTCAAACAAAAAAATGAACCCTTAATTGAGATTATTTTGGAAGTGATGACAGGACCATGGCCGTCGAAGTCAACCTCCCCTTCCACACAGTCAGAGTCTTTTGTGCAGTTGGCTTTGGCAACTTTGAAATACTGAAGTGAAAAAAGACAGATGTTCAGTGAAGAGAGGATAAATGAGTCCGTAACTGTTACATCTGTTGTTTTTAATGCAGTAACTTTAGTTAACCCCCTCACCTCAGCACAGGTACCCTGTTGTTGATTATAGGTGAATTCACGTCTCAAAATTGTACTGATTACATCCCCACCCTAAAAGAGAAATCATGCCATTGGTTACCTGAGCATCAGGAAAAACTCACAGATACTTTGTAATTCTACATTATTTTTCTCAGCTCACCTCTGGGGGTCGAGCATACTCAACAGTGTCCAAGATTTCATCCCCTCGAACTGCTGTGCCTTTCATGAGAGTGTAAACAGAGCTCTCTGGACGGTTTTCACTCTCTTGGTAGGCTTTCTGACTGATAAAGACGTACCTTCAGGAGAATAACAGATAAACGGAAGAAAAAAACAGAAGAATCAAGCAACTCCAGGACAGCTCTGCCATCTGGACTGTCCAAGAAAATGAGATGATGTAAGACACCGGATTTTAGGAATAAATTATGATGTGAATACGTTCAGAGAAACAAACTCTTAATATGTAAAAACTACTTCTCATTGAAAAAACAGCAAGGATCCGTCATACTTCTTGTCATACATTTTTTTTTCAGTCAATTATATTGTGTTTTTATCTAATTGCAGTTAGGATTCAATTCCACCAATAGTCGTTCCATCAATTAAAGATTATACAGAGAATATTGTATTAAAACTGGAGACACTGTTTGCATGCAAACACGAAGCTTACCAGATGAAATAGGTGATTACCAGAAACTGAACAGCTCTGTAAATTAGTCCAAGCGTCCTGTTCTTCACCACCATCACTTTGGGGGTCTCATAGTCCCAGAAACCATGAAAATATTCCTTTATGAGGCCACTAAACCCCATGACAATGTTTTGAAAAACTTCACACATATCTGCAGATTATTTTAAAGACTATTTTGTCTAGAATGCGTTTTCTCTCCCTACTTTCATGTTTTTCTTATTCTTCCCTCTATACACTGTCTGACCCTGGCAGCATCTGCCTGCATCTCACTCCAGCAGCCTTTTCATCAGCGACAATGCAGACAAAAGAGGTGTGGCTTGAAAAGGATGTGGTTGCATCGTGAGTCATTTTTACACAAAGTATGCTGAAAATGTTATATTTCTCTGTATCCATTCGATTTGTCTGAATCAATAAGCTGATTATCCTGGAAGTCCCACAAGCCATCCACTATACTGAAATTCGTTTTTTAACAAGACTTAATTAATTTCCTATCACTTTTGTTGTGGATGAATTTTAAGTGTTTGCTTTACCTCGTGCTTTCTTGTTTTGTCATTGTCAGCTTCAACATTGAACTCAAATTCAACAGCATCGTTTACATTAAATCTCTGATCCTCGTGCATTCGTATTCTAGACTTCTACAGAGTTATGGAATTTATTAAACTGCAGGAGTTTGTGACACTTTTGCTTCAGATGCTTCTGAGAATTAATTTTATTATGACTGTTTGGGGTTCAGAAGTTCTGATAGCTGCTGAAATTGCATAGACTACTATATCAGAATTTGTATTTCTGCTGTATTGCGTCTCATAACTTTTGTCTTGTTCAAGAGTGTAAATGTGGATTTTTAATGTCACTGCAGATCAATACTATTTACAGGTAATTTATTTTATTGTACATTTTATATCTTTGACTGCACTGTTTTCAGGTGCAGCCGATTGTGGTTGTTTATGCTTGGGTTGTTTGTTTGGTGGGTATGTTTTGTGTCACTCTGAATCTAATGTGTTTCTATATTTATATTTGAATAACTGGAGTTGTGTTTTTAGCATATTAAGGAGCTCTGGGGACGTGATGGGGGTCAAGATTGTGCTCAGGGACCCAAGGTTGTGACTTGGTCACTGTGGGAATCGAACCTGCAAACTCCCAAGCCTCCAGGCCACCACTGGCCCGATTAAACACAGCAGTTTAAATCATTTACTTACTAACAAAGATACAGATTGTCTCAGTGGATCTATGTTACTATGATTGCTCACAGGACCTCACGAACCTCACTTTCACACAAAAACCATCTATCAACACATATTACATTGCTATGCCATTGCTGGCGGACGGTGGCGCTGTGGGACAGATGTGCCTGTGGCCGGTAGCCATGTCATGTTTAAAATATATTTAACTAAAGTTTATATATGTCTATGATATTACCTTATATATCTGATTATATTATCTGGTGCTAACTTCCAAACAATAATATCGCCCTGGTCGCCACCTTGTTTATCCTGCAGATTGGTACTTTTTTTTTCATTTTGATTTTCCTCAATATCTTAGTTAAGATAAATATGAAGTAAATAATTCTAGATTATAGGGCGTAGTATTAGTCCTAGTCTGTCTATTTTAATTAAAATAATAAATTGGTGTATGCACATGAATATAATTTTCCAAAGGCGCAGCAAAGGACTTGTTTTGTTTTATTGTATACAGGCGGAGACACGGGCCGCCCGAGGGTCCTTGTGGATTGCACGCGCCGCCTCCTACCCTCCTCAGTGCGCGTCAGACAACACGTGCAGTTCCATTCTGTGTATGGAGCACTAGCTTTCTATACGTTTGTTAAATTTGCAGATCATTTCTTAAACTTGTGCGAGGAGTCGCTACTCTTTATCAAATGGGAGGCGTTCAGAAGAAAAAGGTAGGAGGTGACATCAAACAGAGACACATTAAACTCCGACAGAAATCCGGTCGTCATGTTAGCTAACATAGCTAGCTGGAGTTTGTTTGTCTCCAGTCGGTTTCTCGTCCCAAAGAGAATTCTGTTAACTTGAAGCAGCTTCTCTGCCCTGCGGTTTGCACGTGATTAAAGAACTTTTGTTGTTTTACAGTTTGAGAGCGGCTCTGCCACCAACTACATCACCAGAAACAGAGCTCGGAAGAAGCTTCAGCTGAGTTTGCCAGACTTCAGGTAACATGTGTAATGTGATGTTTGTAATTCTTTATACTGTGTTATTACTTTGTCCCATTTTAGAGTTATTAAAGGACACAGTTATATATGTTAAATGCGTTATCCCATTTCTGTTTGTTAAATGAGTAAGTATTGGTCATGTAGCTCGACAGGTCACATGTCTTCAGAGGGGACAACTTTTTAAAATCAGTCATTGGGATTTTTAAAAAAAAAATTTAAGTATCTGTTTTACGTGAGGATATTTATTTTTGTATTTTGATATAGATCTTACTCCTTATAGTATTGTGCATTTTAGTTTGCTTCTAAGATAAATGGAAGAGGGTCATCATTAAATATTTTCACAACATAATGTCTGACTGGAATCTTAAATTAATGGACTAACAGGGATTAACTGTCAGACGAGTTTATGCTTGTAAATGTTCATCATTGCATTCACTGCGGGACAGGTGCTTATTGATTGAGATGTTTGTAGCAGGGGGCAAAAAAATAGAATCAGGCAGACAAAAAATATACATTTCACAAGGCTGGTTCTTAAACAACATAAACATAAGAAAATACTCCCATCCAAATGTAAAGTGGGTATTGGAGCAATCAGCTCATTTTTACACTCTAATTTAGTCTTCTGCTCAACTGAACATCATGTATACATTGGCCAGCATCAACATTTTCCCAACTTTAATCCTTACCATGTCAACTTGAACGAAATGGGTTAGTTTTTCTGAAGAAGCAGTATAGAAGTATGCATGTCTTGATTTCTAGCTTGTCAAGAATGTGCTTTATCAAACAGAATAACAGCAAACACCTCCATACAATTCAACAAATGTGTTTCATTTACCCTTTAATAAGAAGGCATCATGTTGCCTTTCATAATTTCTACCTGTTAAAGATATATTTCTCAAATTGGTTAAATACAAGAAACATGGATCAGTGTGTGGCAAATCCACTGATTTTGATAAATAAGTACTAGGTTTTCAAACACATTGATGCCAATATACTATGATAACTCCTCATTGTCACTGTGAAGCCATTTTCAAATTGTTTGGTAGCATGATGTACAGTTGCCTTACTCAACAAGATAATAAAGGCATAGCTATACAAATGACCCAGCCCATCCCTGTTTTCTATTAGGCAGGATGCATTCAAAAGAAGCAGTCATTTTACAGATGCATCAGATAGTGAAATTTCATTACTTTCTGTATTTTCAGGCGACTGTGCATCCTTAAAGGCATCTATCCTCATGAGCCAAAGCACAAAAAGAAGGTGAACAAAGGCTCCACAGCCCCAAGGACTTTCTATCTCCTCAAAGACATCCGCTTCCTGCTCCATGAACCAATCGTTGGCAAGTTCAGAGAGTACAAGGTATTTTAACACACCCTTCCTCTGTCATTTAGAAAACCACACTGAGATTAACAAACTGTCATTGTTCTATTTTGACAGATCTTTGTACGTAAGCTTAAGAGGGCTTATGGAAAAACAGAGTGGTCTGCAGTAGAAAGGCTGAGGGAGAACAAGCCCACCTATAAATTGGACCACATCATTAAAGAAAGGTGAGACAGTTCTGCATTCTCAACAGAAGAGTGCAGTGTTGAGCTTGGTATTTTTCTTCAGCGTCAAGTTGAATAAATTGAAATGATTCTTTATCTGCCAGTTTTATAATACAAAGATGGGCAGCTGATATTTTTCAGAGGTCTTTTTAATCTATTAGAACTTTGTCTTTTTAAGATAATAAACATTCACATGACGTATCATAGACTTATCCTGCCTGACTGGTGTTTTCTTTTGTGACAGGTATCCCACCTTCATTGATGCGCTCCGTGACATTGACGATGCCCTCTGCATGGGCTTCCTGTTCTCCACTTTTGCAAGAACAGGAAAATGCCATGTGCAGACAATCCAGCTGTGCAGACGTCTCACTGTGGAGTGGATGAATTTTGTGATTACGTCGCGCGCTCTGCGGAAGGTGCAAGTTCACTCTGCACAGCAACTGAAAATGTTTGGTTGTTGCTATGACTTAATTATCCCGTGACCTGTAATGCACTAAACACTTTTCTCTCCGTGATAGGTTTTCATCTCCATCAAGGGAATATATTATCAAGCAGAGGTGATGGGACAGCTCGTTACATGGCTGGTGCCATATCAGTTTTCCCATGATGTAAGTGCAGATGAATGTGATTATTTTATAGCTATGGGATTAGGGTGGAGGTTTTTACAGCCATGTCAGCTTTTTGACTGGAGTTTGAAGAAAGCACTGCACTAATTGACACAACAAGCTAAATGCAGTTCTTTCACTGCTTCAAGCTGCGTGTGTGCTTCATTATTATGCAGCTCTCCACTGTGACTTGGTTGAAGTAAAGATTTGTGTTTTCACAGCACCCGACAGATGTTGACTACAGAGTCATGGCAACTTTCACAGAGATGTACACCACCCTCCTGGGCTTTGTCAACTTCAGACTCTACCATTCACTCAACTTGCTCTACCCACCAAAGGTATCTTATATGGTCTTTTCAAAAATAATCACGAGGTCTTTTCTCTGTGGCTCCGGGGATTTATGATTATCTGGTCGCCTCCTTCAAACCACAACCCTGCACATGTCCTGACTCTTTGCAGCTGGACAGTAAAGCAGAGTCGGAGCTGAAGGAAGAATGTGAGGACTACGCCATGGATTCAGAAAGCTACATAGAAGTGAGTCCCTTCGTTTTGAATAAACAAAAATCTTAAGCCTCTCACTCAATACAGAGTCCACACTTTGAGATTTGAAGAGATAACAGAAAATTATTTTAACCAATTATTAAAACCAGGTCTGAACAGGTGAGATTTGAAGGTGTTAAGTTCACTACAGTCACGGATGTGTTGGGGCAGGGAGTTCCAGAGTGCAAGGGCAGATGTCGAGAAGGCTCTGTCACCCCAGGTTCGGGGTTTGGTTTTGGGAATGTATGCATGTATGCTCCAAAAAGGCAACTTGAAGTAAGTATAAGGTCAGAAAAGGAAGCAGTACAAACTATTTTTGTTCAATTTGGACAATGTGGGGGTCTGCGTGACGTCATCATAAAAAAGTTGTTATATCTTTAAAACCTCAGGATCACTTTATTGATCCCAGGGGAAATTCTTTAGCAACGCAGCACAAACAACAGTGGTTCCAGCACTGAAGCAACACAACCGATTGGGACTATTTTCACAGAGTTTTGTGTGGAGTCGGAGCAGCTTCACAGAGGTTTGAATCGCCTGCTGGCAGTGTGGAGGAGCAGCTTTTCAGTGTTTTGATGCCACCATCAGCGCTGTTCTCCTGGCGTTTTAAAATGGTGACGCCTGGCTGCAGAGCGGCCGCCTCACTGTACAAAGGCTTTGCAGACTTTGGACGTTCCTGTCTTGCTTTGCAGTGTTTTGAGCGTAAAACACGTCCAAACAGCGAACATGCTGTCATGAAAAGTCTGATATCCGGTGCTGCGGCACTCGCCTGCTCGCTGGCTGCAAACTGTGGAATGGATTTCCTGACTCATTACTCTGCATTTCATTGAGACCCCCCTCTGTTCATGAAATCTATTCCACATTTTGCTGCCAGCGAGCAGAGCACCCGGCGGGGAAACACTTGAGTCATTTCAGCAGACAGTAACGCACAGTGCAGCTTGGATCAGAAATTTCCCATCCATGAATTCCGTTGGTCTTGGAACCCGATACTGGATCGGATTGGCCCCATCCCCATGGAGTGCCACACATTGGCCAAGAAATTATGCAAACCTGTGTTGTCTCAAACCGGTATTGTTGTATCTATGTTCAGAATAACGATGTGAAAATATAACTAAGCAGTTCATTATTTTCTTCCTTGACTCCATTGTGTAGAAACTGTCGGCTCTCAGCGCCAGCCTGGCCCGGGTGGTTTCTTCTACAGAGGATGAGGAGGCTGAACTTGATCAATTTCCAGATGAAGGGGTAAGTTGAACCAAATGGATCAAGACTATTTTGTCAGCATACGAAGCAGATAATAAAACACTGATGTCAAGTATTGCAGCACAGAAACAGTAGTCGATGAGCTAATTGGTCTCTGAGGACAGAAGTGAAAGGTTTTGTGGATTTAGCAGAGGAGTTGAAGCTTTTAGAGGTGTGAGATTGGGGATTCACAGCTTTATGGATGGTTGCTAGAGAGGAGACACTTCACAGCTGCTTGTTTACACTTTCTCTTCTTAAACTGGTATGAAGTTGTTTACTTTTGGCCTAACGCGACTGCACCGAGTTTGGCCACCTATAAGGAGTCCTGTAGCTAGAGTGCAGAAATCCACCCCAAGGCTTCAGTTATTCCTCATCAACCACTGTCCTTTGGGACGGTCGCTGCATGAGCCAGTCCTGTGAGCTTCAACGATCCATGTGGTGATGTGCTTCAAAGTGTGCAACCCACTGCTAGACACTAAAGATTTAGAAATATAACACCTAATTGTTTATGTAAACTTGTAAAGGTAAGGATCTTTTTCCATTTCAGGATACAATAGTGTGTAAACAAATACTGTATGTAACATTAAAAATGTAATCTAAAGGAATTCCCACTTTCATTGTAAGCATCATTTACTAGGCGGTGTGCTTGACCTTAAAACATAACATTTACGTGTCACAATGCAGGATGTTATTTATTTAGTTTTTGAGTCACAGTTGTCATGACATCGACTTTGATTTGTTTTCATTCTTAAATCTTGTGCCCTCATTAGAAGAATTGATGGTACAGTTATGAAATTAACAGAACCCTAAATTTTTATTGGTCCTCTTCAGGAGAACATGGAAACGATGGAGGCGAGAGAAAAGGAAGAAAGACTGCTGGAGGCCCAGAAAAAGATCTTTGAGGGGCTCAAGTTCTTCCTGAATAGAGAAGTTCCGCGGGAGTCCCTGGCTTTTGTCATCAGGTAAACAATGAAACGAGATGGGACAGTCTCATAACTTCAGCTCCTTTTAAAGCTTCATGAAAAATCCATGGAACTGGTTCAAAGCTCTTTGTGGGCTTGCTGCTTCACAGATGTTTCGGTGGCGAGGTGTCCTGGGACAAGTCTGTTTGCATTGGTGGCACATATGAGATGACCGACGAGACGATCACACATCACATTGTTGACAGACCAAACATTGACAAACAGTTCATCAACAGGTGAGTTAGTCTGAATATATATTTTTTTGACATTTTCTTGGATTTGTTGTCTGTTTCTGAATTCTGAAACCCACAAAACAGACTCACAGAAGGACGTGTGCAGTTAGGGCGCCTTCTACATC
This sequence comes from Lipophrys pholis, assembly GCF_963383615.2. Taxonomy (NCBI): domain Eukaryota; kingdom Metazoa; phylum Chordata; class Actinopteri; order Blenniiformes; family Blenniidae; genus Lipophrys; species Lipophrys pholis. Next base: position 18,606,953 of record NC_137638.1, read on the forward strand.
AGTAGAAGCGTTTTTATTTGGCCGGCTTCTCTCAGTAACTCTGTTCCTCGTATTTGGTAGTCATTACCAACTCTCCCTCAGATTGAACAGCAAAAACAAAAAGCTTAGTTTTCTTTTTTCTTCATTTATTATAAGTTATTTTCATATGTTGTCATTGTTTCAGGTACTACATCCAGCCTCAGTGGGTGTATGATTGTGTCAATGCCAAAATCCTCCTGCCTGTGGAAGATTATTTCATCGGAGTGACTCTTCCACCTCATCTTTCTCCCTTCGTGGAGGAGAAGGAGGGCGACTACGTGCCCCCAGAGAAACTCAAGATTATGGCCCTACAGCGAGGAGAAAAATCTGGTACATCTGACTTTACATGTAGCCTCTTTCACAAGTTTTACCACATTGAGTGTTTTATAGAGGAATTAGATGAAGGCTTGGGGGACAATACTTTAGAATCCTAAAATTCTCTCATTACAGCTAACAAACAGGAGGAAGAAAATGAGGATGAAGAAGAGGATGAGGACGATGAAGAAGAGGATGATGAGGAAGATGACGATAACGCTGATGAAGAGGAAGAAGCAGAAGAAAAGAGCCTCAAGGAGATGGAAGAACAGCGATCGAAGGGCAAAGTAAGTCCATTTGTAACTCTTGGTGCCGTCAATTGTTCTTGTAGGAGTTTCATCTTACTGACTCGTCGCTCTTCTTCCAGACTCTGCAGGTCAAAGTGACGCCAGGGAAGTTGAAGGCAGAAAATCCAGCTCGGTTGGAGCAGGAAGAGAAAGCAGAGGAGAAACGCCTGGCCATCATGATGATGAAGAAAAAGGAAAAATATCTGTACGACAAGATTATGTTTGGAAAGAAACGAAAAGTCAGAGAGGTAGGTTCATTCTGACCAAGCAGATCAGTGTCATCAATACAGGCTTCTCATCACAAGGAGGTCTTTCTTTTCACTTCTGCTCCTCTGTTTTTTTGTTTGTATTTCCCTTCTGCTCTGCCACATATTTCACTGGGTTTTTTAATTGCTTTGCGACCGGGGCTGGGAGGGTTACTTTGAAAGTATAATCCATGACAATTACAAGGTATTTATTGAAAGATTTAAGCAGTAATTTACTCTCACACCAAATGAATGTACCAAATCACTATCAGATCACTTTAACACCAAACATAAAAAGACAAAAGTGAAGCGGTTTTGACGTTCAGTGTGATTCTTTCAGAAACATTTTATTAAACAGAGACTATGTCAAATATTTTAAATCAGCTGTCGGTATATTAAATTTAAAAAAGGAAAAAAATAAAACCATGAGTTTCTCATTGAGCCTTTTTTTGAATGAAGTCTGCTCAACCGAGGAGAAGTACGACATTAATAACAAATTTAAACGTGAGTGTTGACAACACTTTGTGTTTAGTGGGTTTGATGGGATGTTAAAGGGCCTCTGGTCCTGGTCAATCAGATTTACTTCTAAAATTGTACTTAACGCATTAATTTAATCAAGAATATGCTAATACAAGAGTGGTAAATGGAAAAGGTCAAACAGTATTTTAAAAAAAACTATTCTGGTGTCCATTATCTGCCAAATCCTGATGTTTGGAGGACATTTTTTGGGTGCATACTTATGGTTGGAATATTTGTTTGGAAAAAAAAAAGAATAAAGTAAATAGGTACATATAGGCAGTTAAAAACAGGATTGAATTTTAAGAAAACCAACCAATAGCGTTTATTCAGCAGTTTACATTCATGTACGTCACCCCACCACCTGTACGTTCTCACCATGTAACATTGCACTTGTTGCGGTTATTTATTTAACTTTTGGTATTTAAGGTGCGTGTATAGAATTCGGGGCCAAGTCCATGATAAAGGCAGCTGCAGTGAAAGAATGAATGAGACGACTTTCCATCCTAGTATCACATTAAAATAACAAAGGTTTAGACAACTACTGGTTATTGACCTTTAGCATATAATTCCAAAGCCTTGGATGTCGCTGGCCTCTGGGCGAGCAGCACCATGTGATCACTTATGGAATCTCGGTTAGATAAGTCTTTGTTAGGCTATGTGGACAGGGGACATTCTTACATTTTTAACATTGAATGCTTCATTATTGCAACCTGGCATCTTATCTCAGGCCCAGAATGTTAAACAATATTGTGTTTGAGCAATGTAAAGAACACATAAGCCCAGCCAGACCTCCTGGGTTCACTGACCGCAAAAATGTGGCAGATATTGGGTATCTGTTCAGTAACTGAACTCATTCTTCTCTTACAGGCTAACAAGCTCGCTGCCAAGAGGAAGGCCCATGATGATGCTGAAAAAGCAAAGAAGAAAAAGACCAGAAAGTAACATGTGTCGTGATGTTTTTCTCAGACTGACTTTTTGTATTCAGTGTGGTGAGGCAGCGCCCCTCACAGGTTGATCTGTTCTGAAAGCGGTGATGAGAGCTCCATATGTGAGTTACTTTCACTGAGATTCTGGGCGTTTTCACCCCCTGATGGACTTCCAGCTAAAGTTCAGGATGTGGCACAAAACAACTGTAATTATCGATGTAAAAGTGTTTATGTTCATTTCATTTGTATGAACCTCGCTCCAATCTCCACATAATACATTACCTGTGTTATCATATTTTTAAATCTGTACTTGAAACTGTATTTTAAAATAAAGAGAGGAAATGATGTCTTGTTTTCTTTTAGTGGTCAATCTAAAACTACTTACTCAGTCACAACCAAGACATGTTACTTACTATTTATCACCGACCACGGTCACCATAGGCCAGTTCATCCAACCTGAGACCACATAGTGTTTGACCAGATCTCTACTGACAGTAAGAGTGACTGTACTACCTGTTCACAATAGTTGAACTGGTAGTACAGTCATGCCCACGTATGAGAACATGCAAACTTGACACAGGAAGGCTTTGAGTCCAGGACTGAGGATATTCTCATTGCAAGCTGAGAGTGCTAACCTCTAGATCACTGGTCCAAAGACAAGACTTGCATGCATACATGTGTACAACGTGTGGAATTATGAGGGTTCACTGTGTTGGCGAGAGATGCAACGAGCTGAACAAGCATGTGTCTGTAGGAACTGTATTACCATTGATTTGATGCATTCATTTAGATAAAGATGCATATTTTAGTGAAATTTAATGTTTCACATGCACAATTTCATTCCACCACACTATTTGAAAACCAGGTCTGCATCAACACTTATCCTTCAATAAAGCTCAGTATGATTTTTAATGGTCGCTCACTTTTGAAAATGATTATTTACAAGGCATGGTGTGGTTAGATTATTCACTGTGGAGCCTCGGTCTGTGTGTACAATGTAAGAGGCAACGCGATGCCTCGTTGGAAGAAAGTCAAATTTAAAACATTCTGATCCTCAATGTCTGGGTTTGATTTGAAAAGAAAATGCTCATAGTAGATTTCATTTGGTGGAAGACTGCAAATCTACCAACAAACAGAACCAATCAATGTCTCTTCCTCTATTGAAGATGTGTCTTTTTCATTTTGTGTTCATCTAAAAATAGAAGAGAGGTCACTATTCACTTTCTAGTTTCCTTTTAGGGGATTTGAGATTTTAAAATACATTTCAAAGTCATTTTTATTCAGATTCCACATGAACCCCAGTTTGATCTAAAGTGTCTGGAGCAGTGACGTGACAACATAACCCATGACAACTACGAAATGTTTTCCTTTAATCTAGTGGAAGGATTTATGAGTCGGTTATGAACATGTGCATTTCATCCAAAACCTCTTCAGTGAAAAGTACAAAAGAGCCTGTCCTCCATTTGCCGCTTGCATTTCTTCACTCTTATTTTAGATGAAACAAATGACTTTTGTACGTGTTGCTGAAGGAAATGAAGTCCTTTGGCATAGTGCTTCTCTTTCTCTCTAGACTAATATTGGCTGAAGCCTGTTTGTCTGAACTCATAATTTCTGCAACATTCAGTGTTAATGTTTTTGGGAAATTCACCCTCGTTTGACTTTGATGCTCAGGCTTCTTTACTTTAATAGCATCGCTGGCTTTCACAGCGCAGGCTGGATTTCACTCACTGGCAGGCCGTAGTTTTGGCCCACAGACCTGACATTTCATACATCTGCTTTATTTTGTGTACCACAAGGTCAAATAGTTCAATACTCTATTCTGAGCAGAGGCTGCACTCACTATGCTGCTGTTTGTTGGACTTCTTCGCTGATTGGCCCTGGCTTGAACAGTGGGTGCTGATGACGAAGAAGCAGAAGCCCCTCTGCCCTCTTTGATGGAGCGAGGATCTGTAGGGCCAAAGGCCAGGCCAGTCAGGCCTCGCACTTCACAGTCGTCTTGCCCCTCTCACCCTTCATTTGCATTCCACACATGCCCACCCAGTTCAAGTCTCAGCCTGGCACTCGGGGCGCCTGTGGGCTGAGGCACTCGCAGCTGAACAAAAGCCGCTCTGTCATGCCTGACCATGGCGGATGTGGGATGAGCAAGTGCAAATCCAGCATGCCGTCCAGTATCTGTGGAGGGAGACAGAGCTTGTGCGCACTGTGTTCGGTGAACTGCTGTGACCACATGTTGCTCCATCCTGCCACACAGCGAAATAGACTCATCGCTCCAGTCGAATGCTCATTTGTGTCTCCGCTGACCCGCCTGTGCTGACTTGTTTAAGAAACTTCTGATAACGGCAGCTTCACAGGCAAAGGATACTGTCCGTGCAGTGCACACTCTACCATTGCCTTATAACAGCAGCAGTATAGAAATGTTGAAAGCTTTGCTGATGATGAAGAGAGAGAAAATCTGTTGTGAATGCAACTTCACAATTTTACACTGTCAGACAGTCCAGATTGTGTTAGAAGTTGTTAGTGTGTAAAATGTATGTACCAGTATGTATGTCTCTGCCACCATATGTCAGGACACAGCTTGCCAAATAATCATTTCAAACAAAACATGCACTGTCTTGATCAACTGGTACAATTAGACCCTTTGTGCATTGGCTTTGTTCTTTTTATGTATTTCTATCCCTCCTATCAGCTTGCAGCTCAGACTCCAGTCCACACTCAATAGCCCTCTGTATGTAGACACAGAGCAGAGATTATGCAGCCCCCCCACCCCACCCCACCCCCCCTCTTTCTCTCGTCCCTCCTCTTTTACGCTCACTGACAAGTGCATGTCCCCTGGCAGAAAGCCTGACGTCACAGGAGGAGAGATGAGCCTCCCTGCAGTGCCTCATTCAGCAGGATCACTTTTAGAATTGGAAGTTTGGTGGGGGGGAGGCGACAGGCTGCATCCAGGCATCAGGTGTGCATGCAGAGAGCTATAGGAGGGAAAGAGGAGAGGACGAGCTGGATGAACGAGCTCTGTAACATTCGACAGGACATAAGAGGACTGTGCCATGTCTATATGCACTTCAGGATCAGATGGCCGCTGCTCTGGGACGGAGATGAACTTGTATTGATAATTATCTGGAACTTGTTGGATAAACAATGCTGCTGGGCAGGAAACATTCCCTCTAGCTTCTCTTCAGATCTATTAGGGTAAGGAATCCTAAAAACTTCTGGTTGAAGTGTATTTTTTTCTATAGAATTAGATTAATATGTGGGTACTTTTACATTTATTTATATTTGACAACCAGGAACATTTCATTTAACTCATATGCTTTTTGAGGGAAACTGGAGAAGCTCAACACATTCTTAAACGTTATCTCTTTATTATCTGATTTATTTTTTAAATCATAAGAAAATGTATCTGATTTTGGTGTTTGATGTGCAGTCTCGCAAAAAAAGGGAGGGGTCGCAATATTTCTCAATTTATAGTGGGTTGCAGAATTTGCTCGGAATATTGTGGAAACTTTTCATACGATCAAAAATCACTTTTCCTAATGTTTCTGAGGTATCTAAGGTGAACTAAACACATTTAGGCAAACTGGCAATTTCCCCATAAGAGTTGAGAAGAAAGCTCTGTTACTTGCCACTGTAATAGTTCATCGTGACGTCCATCCAACGAGAAGAAGCAGCTGTTTCTGTGGTGTTTAGTGAGAGTGATGTCTCTATAGTGCTATCATGATAAGGCTGAACATCAATGTTGTATCAAGTTCATTCACAACTAAAGGACACAATAACACATCCAAACAAGATAGAAGAGATTTGCCCTTCATCCATATTTCAAAACGCAGGAAGAGAAGGGCAAATGACGTTCGAGACAGTAAACATTGTCCAGAAAAGTTGAGAGTTCAACTCTGAAAAAGTGGTGGAAGAAAACTATCCAGAGCACAATATCAAATGATGGATTCACTGTAAAATAACATGTGCACAACGGTCCAAAACATTAAATATAGCCAGTTAAGAACACTTGATCATCCTAATCAACCATCTTTATTCCTTGAAATTTACTTCTAGTAGAATCAATAATTACATTCTTAATTGATATTGTGTAATTATACATGAAGTAAAAATGCTCAGATATGCTTTTGTTTATTTACATGTAAAGTGCTTTTGGGTGATTTGCTGCACAAATAATACAAGTAGATCCGTTATTGTCTTACCTCAGTCTGCTGGGAGGAAGTTCCCAGTTTGTGTGTTTTTCTCTGTGGGCAGTGGGACCTTTCCCAAATTCTTAGGGCTGCAACATTAAATCACGAACCTAAATATCAATAACAAATGTACGGAACAATAATTTGTTGAGCTGAATTGTCATTCTGGTACTTCTTCCTCCCACACAGTGTAACACTGGGTCACAGACGCCATAAATCCCAGGTAGCGAGTGTTACTTTCGTACTGAGGTCGCTGAGTCAGCAGGTGGCTCGTCTTACCTCAGACTGCTGGGAGGGGAGGCAATATCACTTTCCACGGTATTGCATTATTTATTCTTCAAGGCAGCTGAGAAACACCAGGTTGGCCATGTGAGGTTCAAAGTATGCCATCTCGTAGCTCACCATGCATCTTTCATTCTTGTGCCTGCCTTAGTGGCAAGGCGCAAAGATCACAATTCTTGGCGGCCATTTCCTTTTATTATTATGTTTCTGCCGCGTAACTCGTGTCCCACTGTTGGAGCACAGACACAAAAAACACATCAAAATGTGAGGAACGTTCAGGTATAGGTTGCTCCGTGTTTTGTTTGGCAAGCCGTTTCTGAAAAAGATCACAAAAACATGACCGACAGCGGCAGTACTGTGATCCGCAACAGATTCACTAAAATAATTTGACCTCAGAAGATTCTCAGCCTTATTTCTCTCTCTGCTAAAATATTAATACCAAATTAAATGATTTTTGCTTAAATGACCTTTTTGACATATTAAATGAATGAACTCCAATAGTAAACATTCTCAGCTAGAGCAAGGACAGACATGATGCAGATTGAAAACCACCTGTCACAAATAATCAATATCACTGACACTTTATAAATAAACCAATACTTTGTCTCAGGTTTAATGAAGGGATTGGTTTATATTTTAAAAGGAGTTCATGTTTGTTTGTGTGAATTTCAGTAGAAACAAAACATTAATTGTAATCTATGGAGACTCTTAAACATTGACATTCACATCTAACCATTGAAGAGGTTTTCTTCCTAACAGCAGAGGTAACTGAAGAAGTTATCACAACTTGGTAACAATGAAAGAAGTTGAGAAAACTCCACCAAAGTGAAGATGATCCTTACCGCCATGATGACGACAAGATTTGCTTTGTGTTTTCTCTGAGGATCTTAGATTGAGCCGGACCATGACTGGTAAGCAAGGAAGGCACTGGAGGTCTGTGTGCAAGGGCCTGGTCCTGGGAACGCTCCTGACCAGCTGCACCATCCTTCTGTACTGCCTCTCCACCCCGCAGATCAATTTCAGTCTGCCAGAGTAAGACTCAATGCTCTCGTGTAAAAGTGGTTTTAATATATGTTCAAATATAGTTCATCTCATTATTTTGAGAGTGGAGGAAGCACATCAAGACATTTATCTGATTGTTTTCTTTTCTATAAAGGGTTCCGGTACCTTACTCCTGTGCTCACCGTCCGTCCCAGCTGCACTCCAGACCAACCACCAACGTCTCGCAGAGAAGCCCTGGTCAGACCTGTGCCCCCAAAGTGGATATTATGTTCATGAAGACCCACAAAACAGCCAGCAGCACATTCCTCAACATACTTTTCCGCTTTGGAGAGAAACACAAGCTGAAATTTGCCTTCCCTGATAGCAGAAATGACTTCTTCTATCCGTCGCCTTTCCAGCGTTCGCAGGTTAAAGACTACAGACCTGGAATGTGCTTCAATATCATCTGTAATCACTTGCGTTTTAATGCACCCGAAGTTGCAAAGTTGCTGCCTTTGGACACGTCCTACATCACCATACTGCGAGATCCTGCAGAGCTTTTTGAGTCATCCTTCCACTACTTTGGCCGGCTGGTTCCTTTTACCTGGAAGATACCAGGCGACGACAAGCTGACAGAGTTTCTACTTGACCCCAAAATCTACTTTGATCCGGAGGGCTTCAACTCCTTCTACCTCAAGAACTTGCTGTTCTTTGACTTTGGTCAGGACAACACTTTGCAGCTGGACGATCCACGAGTAGAAGAAGGAATCAGATCCATCACTGATCGCTTTCAGTTGGTCATGCTGGTGGAATACTTTGAGGAATCACTCATCCTGCTCAAGGATGCTCTCTGCTGGGAGATGGAGGACCTGCTCTTCTTCAAGCTCAACGCCCGCAGCAGATCTACTGTGTCTAAGCTCACCCCTGAGCTGAGAGCCAGGGCCCTCCAGTGGAATGCCATTGACTGGAAGCTGTACCGCCATTTCAACCAAACGTTTTGGAGGAAAGTAGATGCGTACGGATGGCAGCGTATGGCCGGGGATGTGGCGGAGCTCAGAAGGAGGAACGAGGAGATGGTTTCAATTTGCATCGAGGGGGGTCATGCAGTGGAAGCTGCCAGCATCCAGGAGACAGCCATGCAGCCCTGGCAGCCCATCGGGGAGAAATCCATCTTGGGCTACAACCTGAAGAAAAATGTGAACAAAGCACATCGGAAATTGTGCCGTAAGATGTTGATGCCAGAACTTCAATATTTAACAGAGCTTGGGGTGAACTTGTGGCTCACAAAGCTGTGGAGCCATGTCCGAGATATCATCAACTGGTGAGCAGGAGGGGCCAACTCAACTCTGCACTGAACTTAAAGGAGAGGGATCTGACTGCGTTTGATAGAACAAGAGACTAAAAGCTTCCTCTCACATCCCTGTTTCAGTTGAAATGAATTCAGATCCTTTTCATTGTATTTTATATTATTGCCCTCTGTAATGAATCTGAAGGGTGCTTGTGAATAAAAAACCAACAGACAACATACTGTTGACCTCACAATCTACAATTACTGAACCAGTTTAAAATATGTATGTGACTCTTGGTACTGTTCTCTATGATTTGGAGTCAGTTGTCAACTATTAAATAGTTCTTTATTTCACACGTGAGCTTGTTTAGTGAAATCTGATTTTCACTAAGCATTTAAATCCTTTGACACAACAATGGTTCCATAGTTGTCTAGTCTTCGGCGTTGATTCTCCACACTTAAAACATTAACTTCAAACAAACCGATTCACTACTAATGGCTCGTCTACAAATGAAAAAATATATATATTTATGTATAACTTCATTGTCTGTGGAACCCAAAATCAGTCATATCAGTAGAAAAGAGTGACTAAAATTATACTTTTGTTGTGGCAAACGTTTACCCTGATATAGAAAAGATGAGTGCATGTGAACCACAATCACTCAGTTTCCAGCCTCCGCTGTTGTAACATTTCTTACTGTTCTCAGTTTTCCCAGGTGCCTTTCCAGCAGTGATAAATGTTTGGAGATAAACGTTTTTATAAATCTGTGCGTCAATACATTTAGTGCTGTATAATGCTCCAAGGAAATGAATTCTTTCTTCGTTTCTTTATTTTGCTTGTTGATTTGTGTTGCATGTGATACATTGTTGTATTCGTTTTCATAATTTCAGTGTTTATGATACTAATCACTAACATGTGCTTTTTGATATCTAGATGCTTTTCTATGTGTGCTACAGTTTACCTTCTTAATGGATTCATTTGCTTTTCGTCATCTGTCGAGTGTGTCCTTGTTTCTGTTTGGGTTCTTTGTTTCACTGTCTCCTTCCACGTAACACAATGTGCACACCAGCAATGCAAAACATTCTACAGCTTAAAATGTTTGCAATTTTAAGCAAATGTAGTTTGTTAAAAAAATAAATAAATAAAGAAGAAAATAAAAGGAAAACATTTCACAACAAGATAATGACCTTCGAACACACAATCAGTAACAGTTGAAAGCTGAAGGTTTTTGCTGTGAGTCTTAAAGCTCCCTAAAGCAAATGTAAATAAAACTACATTTTCATCATGTTCAAGGATATAAGGTAATGAAAATGTAGGCAAAGTCACAAAATAGACAAGACAGGACATACACATGATTTCTAAACCTGAGAAATCTGAAGTTCAGCTATGACACAGATGAATCATCACTGGGACAAAGAAAACAAGGGAGAAATATGGATTAAAGTAAGAAATAGAGTTGTGGTTCAAATAAGACGGCATTCATCTTCTGTTACACTTTATCCTGAGCTGGTCCACGGGGAAGTGGCGTCAATCCCAGATAACTACGGGTGAGAGCAGGAGTCACCCTGGACAGGTCACCAGTCCATCACAGGGAAAACACACACACACACACACACACACACACACACACACACACACACACACACACACACACCACGGGGAACTTTAGGGTCACTATTTATTCTCATATGCACATTTCTGGACTATGGGAGGAAACCGGAGCACCTGGAGGAAACACACACATGGGGTGTGTAGAATATGCAAACACAGAAAGGCCCAGCCACTATTTGAAACCAGACCCTCTTGCTGTGAGGCAAGAGCACAAACCACTGCTCCACCGTAGCAATGAACCAAGAGTGCTGCATAGAATACGGCTTCATTGAAGCAATGAACAATGTTAGAACTCAAAGGGAATTAATCTTTTGCCCTGAAAGTTTGAAACTGCATAAGCTGAAGCAGCACCAGTCCATCAAACACCCAGAGGCGCCAACCCAAAGAGAAACCCAAAGTTTATTCTCAGAGCAAAGAACCTCAATGTTACAGATTATAACTAAGAAATTGTGTCTCACATAGAGCATGTTATGAAGTTGCTTAATTTTTTATTTTTCAAATTTTACAGAGTGTGGTGGTGGGGGTATAAATTTAAACCATTTGCAATGGCTTAAATTTGGCAGTGACACAAGATGTAAGATTTAGCAATCATTTTGTAGCACATGTCCAGTAACAAGGAAAGAGGACATAAAGAACAGATGACAATGTTTTTTCTGAGTGTATGTAAGTGTAATGGTTCATCAAGCATACTAACTATGAGATTATAGGCAGAAGTCAAGAAATAATAACCTGCCATAGCTTAAATGAATTAGACAGCTGTCCTTCTTCAGGCAAAATTGGTAATCATTATTGGATTTGTACCTTGAAGAACACCATGGCAGCAAAAGACTACACACAAAACCTTTTTCCATCCTGGTTGCCAACTTACAACTCATAAACTCAACTAAACTAGATGAACTACTTTACTACATGAACTAAGGAACAAAAACACAACACAACACAACACAACCATACACACACTACAAACCTAATATCACTCCCAATAATGATATCTAAAACACGACGAACAGAAACTCCCATAATGCACTGTAGCGATCAGCTCCGTGATCGCTACAACGTGAACGTTCCATTAAATGTGTCGTTAATTCATTGAAATACCAATTCATTTTATGTATAAACAAAACACGTACAATTATTTTCTATTAATTTACTTATTTCATGGTCCAGTGTTGCAGTGGTTCATGAATTTATTCTATCTGTCTCTTGTACCCTCTGTCAAACCCATATGGATTGGATGGAATGTTGTTACACTACTGAACAGTAGGTGGCAGCACGCACCCTGATGGCCTCTGACTTGCTGAGGGAAGAAGCCGAGAGGGGGCGTGGTCGGATACTTTGCTCTTTAATGACAGCTCTGTTGTTTTGCTAGTTTCCTTCGTGGGTCTAATGCCCCGATAGGAGCTCAATCAATACGCCGCTTCTAACCGGCTGCCCAGAATCGCTATTTAGAGGTATCAGTGAGACACAGGTAGGTCCATTGACTATGTTTCGCCGGGACTCTGGCTGTTTTGTAGCCTAAAGCTAACTATCTAGCCTCGTGGCTAGCAGTGCGGCTAATGTGAATTTTGCAGCATCGTCAGCAGCAGCTAACTGTTAACCGAAGGAACACAACAAACTCTGCTATACACTCTGACGGAAGTGTTGCACGGTGAAATACTAATTATCCCCGGGGCAGCGGATATGTCGCTGTCTGAGGACGTTTCTGAAGATGACTGGGACTGAGAGCTACTTCATCTTCCCGGATGAGTTTGCAGAAATGTCCTGCAAATCAACTAAAGTGGCCCCGAGTGTTGATTTCGACCACAGCTGCTCTGACAGCGTGGAATATCTGACGCTCAACTTCGGCCCGTTTGAGACCGTCCACCGCTGGAGGAGACTCCCACCCTGTGATGAGTTCGTGGGTGCAAGGTAAACACATCGACACACAACCAGCAGCATTTCCTCCTAAACCCGAGTGTCTGTGTTCACCATGGACTCCTTCCTCCAGGCGCAGCAAGCACACTGTCGTGGCCTACAGGGACGCCATATACGTGTTTGGGGGAGACAATGGGTGAGTGATGCTGAGCAGATACTAGGGGTTCTCTTCTTGTTTACTTCAAGTTTGTTACAATCTTTTGTTTCCCAACAGCAAAAACATGCTCAATGATCTGCTCCGCTTCGATGTGAAGGATTGTTCCTGGTGCAGGTGAGACTGGAGTCTTTTCCTTACAGGAACATCTCTGCACACAGATTGATCAATATGTATCAATATATTTGTTTTCTGTTTCTGTAGAGCTTTCACTACTGGGACCCCGCCTGCCCCCAGATACCACCACTCAGCTGTGGTCTATGGCAGCAGCATGTTTGTGTTCGGTAAACTCTTTCTCAGATCACTCTACTAAGACAAAACACAGATCATACTTTCTTCAGGTTTTTTCAGAGAAAATCGAAGTGATTTGATTCGGTACACAATTAGAGTTCTCTTGTACCAATATTTTAGTTTTTGTACTTGACTTTCTTACATCTGTTTACTTTTGCTTTTCACAAAATCAGCCATTATAGAATTATTTTTAATTTACTTAAGATACAAATTTTTGTTCTGTATTATTAGATGTGTCTTTTATAGTATTTACTTGAAGATTGTGTGTATTTATTTAATGTTTGTCTCGTGCTTCAGGCGGATACACGGGAGACATCTACTCAAATTCAAACTTAAAAAACAAAAATGACCTTTTTGAGTACAAGTTTGCGACTGGACTGTGGACTGAATGGAAAGTGGAAGGGAGGTAAGGAGTTTCAACTCTAAATTTACTTAAAAAATAGATGGGTATATTAACTGCTCTGAAAATTACCTTAGGATTTTAAAAGACTGGGACGTGCATGCGTGTGTGTTTATCATAAAGGGCTAGTTGGTGGATAGTGTAAATAGGAAAAAATGAAGTTCATATCATCCATATATAAATGATTTAAAGGGATAACAAATCAATCTAACAATTATTTAAAGCATACCATATTTCATTTATTAGACGAAATGGTTAACAAACCATTCAGCCAATACATCTCCCAGCTGATTGATCAACCAACAGGCGAACATCTGTTGGAATAATAAAAGTCTGTAAATTCCTGTAAACACATTTCTATTATAGGTGTTCTGTAAATTAAAAATGACACTCTACAGTATTCTGTGGTACCCAATTTATACTGTGGGACTATATGTATATAACACCATATGAAATGATTGATCAACTAAAAGTAAATAGGCATAAATAAACACGTTGACTTGTGAAACTGTATAAAAGTTTTTGTTAGCAACAGAGTTGAAAATGTGCCAAAGGTAAATTTTTTCGGTGATTTTAGTTATTCTGTAGTATCAGACTTATGTACATATTTTTTTAATTTCTCACGTGTGTACAAGTTCTTTAAAAGTCCTGTTTGTTGTTTCAGCTTACCAGTAGCGAGATCTGCACATGGAGCCACCGTCTACAATGATAAACTGTGGATCTTTGCAGGCTATGATGGAAATGCAAGGTTTGCTTCTTAGGAGTGTTCTCTTTCATCACATTCCTATATTGACTTTTGTGCGCCATGTTGATTGGTCATTTTTTCTTCTGTGAAGGCTGAATGACATGTGGACAATCAGTCTGCAGGATCGAGAGCACGCATGCTGGGAGGAGGCTGGTTTCATTAATTTCCATATTTGCACAGAATATTTTCAAGTGTCTACAGCTCACAAATGTTTTATGTGTGTTGCTAACTTTGTCTCTGCCTTTGTGTCCATCAGATCGATCAGAGTGGGGAGATTCCTCCTTCTTGCTGCAACTTCCCAGTCGCTGTTTGCAGGGATAAGATGTTTGTGTTTTCTGGTCAGAGTGGAGCCAAGATCACAAATAATCTCTTTCAGTTTGAGTTCAAAGGCCACATGTGAGTAAAAAAGTATTTTCTCACAACTGAAAGTCATGAATCCTGTAATCAGACCTGTCCCACAGGACTCATCTCTTTATTTATTTTTTTCAGGTGGACACGGATACCTACCGAACATTTACTGCGAGGCTCCCCTCCACCTCCCCAGAGACGTTATGGACACACTATGGTTGCCTTCGACCGTCACCTGTATGTCTTTGGAGGAGCTGCCGACAACACGTTGCCCAATGAGCTGCACTGCTACGATGTGGACTCTCAGTCCTGGGAGGTGATCCACCCCAGCCTCGACAGTGAGGTACGACACAAACAAATTCCATATGGAAGGAAATGGTATCACACAATTAATGTGTCAACACCAAATGTGCTAGCTGCTTTTTAATTTGACAATGTGTGCTTTTTTGTGTCTAAATACCTTAACCTTAGCTTTATACACACTTAGTACTTTGCACCATTTTCAGGCCGCTTATCTCAGTGTTATGATGCCTCAATAGGTAAATGATTCACAATGTTTCATTTAATTGCATTTTTTTAACAGATTTCACAAGAATGTTTTTGATCCACATATATACGTTTACTGAAAGCCAACATGTCGTCTGTCCTTGATCCTTTAGATGCCGAGTGGGAGGCTCTTCCATGCTGCTGCTGTGATTCAAGATGCTATGTACATCTTTGGAGGGACTGTAGACAACAATGTTCGCAGTGGAGAGATGTACAGATTTCAGGTTCGTTTTACTTCTAAAATAAGAATAATACATTTTATTCATAGGCACCTTTCACAATGCCCAATGCTATCTCACAAAAGTTAAAAACCAATGCAAGCAGGATAGGTTAGTCTGAATAGGTGGGTTTTAAGTGGAGATTTGAAGGCAGGACGGGAGTCCATGTTCTGGAGGCGGGGGTGGTAGAGAGTTCCAGAGGCGAGGGGCAGGGCATCTGAAGGCTCGACGCCCCCATAGTGGAAAAATGCATCATCACATTGCACTTACCAACTTGCATCATTTGCACTCTGTGTTTAAAAACGTCTCTAAAGAAAAGATCACAAACGGTTCCCAAAATGTGTATGTTGCAGTTTTCATCCTACCCAAAGTGTACACTACACGAGGACTACGGCAAACTGTGGGAGAACCGACAATTCTGTGATGTGGAATTTATTCTCGGCGAGGTACGTTGGCGAAATAGTGTGTAGGTTTCTCACAATATACAGTCATAGTATGGAACACTAGTTACTTAAACTTGCTTTTTTAAATGACCCACATGACATGTTTCTGTTTCCATTGAACTTTAACTCCCTGACATATTGTTTGCAGAGGGAAGAGAGAGTTTTGGGGCATATCGCCATAGTGACTGCACGATGTCAGTGGCTGCGGAAGAAAATCCTGCAGGCTCGGGATCGGCAGCGGCAGGTCAGAGCAACCACCTCACTTTGTTCCCTTTGAGATACAAAGACAACATTTCACCCTGAGAAGACATTTGTTCATGTAAACCCATACAAATATATTATTCTTTCGAATAATTGTATTCATATTTGAATTGACATTCTAAACTTTCATTAGAAGTTGACTTTAGGGCGGATGCAATATAGATGCTCATTGAACTCTGTAAAGACATTCGTGTAAGCAGGATTACCAGCGTGACTGCTTGCTCTGTATGTGGCTGGAGTGGTAAAGAGAAAGAAAGTTGCACAATTAGTTGTTTGTGTGTGCAGAGGACCAAACAGGAGAGCAGTGAGGAGAGTGATGAGGGAGCAGCTGGAGGCCCGAGGGATATCCCAGCAGGCAATAGGCCATCAGGCTCACAGCCGCTGCTGGAGGTGTCCATCAGGGAAGCCGAGGCCCAACCTTTTGAAGTCCTGATGCAGTTTCTCTACACGGACAAGATCCAGTACCCTCGCAGAGGTACCTCTCTGTTTTACAGTTATATGTTTAGTGGTATCCTAAGTGACCCTGAAAAAGAAAATACAATCACTTGTTGTTTTTGACGGTTTAAAAAAAAAAAACAGCTGATGATGTATTTTTGTGCCTTTTTTTTATATTTAGCTTTCTGGTTTTAATGCCATCATCTGCCTGTGTTTTTGAATTCACTTTTAAATAACTTTTTATTATTTATCATTGTGTTGAAATCCCATCTTTTGCCTTCATCTCATATCTTACTGCTTGTGTTTCAATGTTACCTTTTTAAAAAATACGTATTTAGTTAATCTCTGATATCTTAGCGTCTGCTCATATTTTAAATGAGCTTTTTCATTTTATAGAAAAGTTCTTTACCCCGCACGCAGTGTGTGATGATTTCTGTATGAATGAAAATGACTATGGTCTATGTCCACCCAGGTCATGTGCAGGACGTTCTCCTGATCATGGATGTTTACAAACTGGCTCTTCACTTTAAGCTCTCTCGGCTGGAGCAGCTGTGTGTGCAGTACATCGAAGCTTCTGTTGACCTGCAGAATGTCCTCAGTGTTTGTGAGAATGCTAACAAGCTGCAACTGGACCAACTCAAGGTGCATTGCAATTTCCGTGAAAAATTGAAGTGTCATTGGCTTCAAACCTCCTGATGAGAGCCGAGCGTTAGAATCAAAACAATGAACTGAGAAACTGAAAGAAAATACAAGATGTTTTGTCCTGATAGTAATACCAAGAATCTATTTCTTTCTCCAGGAACATTGTCTGAATTTTGTGGTGAAGGAATCACACTTTAACCAGGTGATCATGACGAAAGAGTTTGAGCATCTTTCCACGCCGCTGATAGTGGAGATCGTCCGCCGAAAGCAGCAGCCGCCCCTCAGGTTGTACTCAGACCAGCCCGTGGACATCGGGACCTCCCTGGTGCAGGACATGAAGGCCTACCTGGAGGGAGGCGGCCTGGAGTTCTGCGACATCATTCTGCTGTTAGACGGTCATCCACGGCCTGCACATAAAGCCATCCTGGCGGCTCGGTCCAGGTAGGGATGGCACTCATTTTAGACATTTAGTTGTTTTGTTTTTTTTCACAGATTTTTTTGGGGGGGGGGGCTTTCTCTGGCCTTTTATATCTGCTAATGTTTTAAAACGTTTGGATTACAGTAAATATCAGCAGTGATCAAATGTTTAACTTTTGCACTTTTATTCCTCAGTTACTTTGAGGCCATGTTTCGCTCCTTCATGCCAGAGGACGGCCAGGTAAATATCTCCATTGGTGAAATGGTTCCAAGTAAACAGGCCTTTGAATCCATGCTGCGTTACATCTACTATGGGGACGTCGACATGCCTCCAGAAGATTCCCTGTATCCTTGATTTTTTTTATTTTTTTCGGGGGGGTTATACATAAACACAGAACAGGTGCTGGAGAACAGAGCAGTGTACGGTACTCTTGATATATAAAAGTGTGAAGAATCTCTGTGTTGGGGGCAAAGTCACCTCCTTTCTCCCTTTTGAAATAGAAATGTGAAAGTCAGTGTCTCCATGCTGTGAATCGAGGTAATAATGTTTAGAAGAAGCGTCAGTGTGGGAGGGATCCTGCTGTCACAAGCATTTGGTAATAGCTCTGTTATTTCCAACCATAAATATCTACAAGACATGTCTCTTTTACTGAGGCCTTTGGGAAATGTTGTGGGGTACGTGGCACTAAAACATTTTTTGATACTACACTTTACACCCTTCCAGACAGTGGATTAGGACAAAATAGTTTTTGTTTTATATAAGTGCAGGAGGGCTTTCTCATCTGATTTTATTGCAAAATAACTTATATCAAGTTTCTATTTGTAAGAATTCTATAAGAATAATTCTCCAAATACGGTTTTATTTGGAATAAATGTGTTTCCCTTAATTACAGTACCTGTATTTATTTACTCACGCTTATGGTGTAATTTTGATATAGTATGATTTGTCACTGCTGGCCTGTTTCTCCACTCTACTTGTACTGCTGGTCAATTATTCAGTTTGGATATATTGTGTTTGTTTATGATGTTGGATTCTGCAAATTACAAACCAAAGTAAAGTTGTGATTTTTACATTCAAAACACCACGACTGTGAGAAACCACACTTGTAGAGTAGGAGTTGGTACTCTCCAGACTCCAGTAAATTGTCTCACGGTAACTTGGAGTGCTGTAACAGGTCAAACAATTGTAGGTCGAATCCATCAAATACAGAGTTTGTGCTACGTTGTAGATTTAGGTACTGTTCTGTTTAAGTTTTAGTTAGTGGTGACTTTTAATGAATTGATGTGGCTTGGATTTGGAAGACAACAGGCTCATGTACGCATGAAATTAATATTATACATCAATGTCTTTCCCACTATGTCATCCGTCTTGGGGGCAGTAATGGTTAACACGCGTTTCATGTGATACGCTATGAACAGGTCACGCCTCCATCACAGGGCAAATGCAGACAAACATACAGTCTTACCCATGGGCAAATTAGAGTTGCCAGCTTGTGTCAGGGTCATGCAATTTGGACTGTGGGAGGAAACCAGAGTACCTTTGGAAAATTGACACGCTCACAGGAAGAACATGCAAACTCCACACAGCCTTGGCCCTCAAGACCAGCACATGAGTACAGACATTTTGGGAAAAAAATATTTTATCCCTCCTAATTTTGTGCGGGAATGTAAAAGTAAGTACCGTAAATGAAGTGACACTTTGTAGAAATGACTGAAAATGTTGCTTGGAGAGAGAACTTTTGTTCCCACTTCCTTAACTCTGGATAAACAGCTATCTGTTTGCCGCTCCGTATTACTATGGCTTTTCCAATAACAGGCTGCAGGCGTACTGTAAGCAGAATCTGGAGATGAACGTGACTGTGGAGAATGTCCTGCAGGTATTTATGTTTTCACTCAGAGGGAGCAGTGACCTAATTGGACCACGCTGTGTCGTCCTTGCAGATTTGTTTTTCCCGATATGTAGAGTGAATCACATCCCCCTCGATTTTCCTCCCTCAGATTCTGGAGGCTGCAGATAAGACTCAGGCTCTGGACATGAAGAAGCACTGCCTCCACATTATTGTCCATCAGTTCATTAAGGTGGGTGGGCTAGTATCTGGAGCCCTGGGGGTTTGCTGCCCACTCGTTGCAGCTGAGCTAACCCTCTAGTCCTGTCTTCCTCGTGGGAGACTGACACTTTGGCCTTCTTGTGGATCATTCTTCATCTTCCACGTAGAGAGAAGAGTGTTTACAGCCCGGCCGGCTGTACAAGCACCTCATCGCATGCCGATGAGGGTCACAGTGGCACTGTGATTATTGTTTATCAAAAAAAAAAAAAAGACTTCAATTTTCACTGCTTTTCATCAGAGTTATCTTTGCTGTTGATTCTGTTTTGCTTCTTTCTGTTATCTTCATTTCTCATGCATGAGCGACTCAGGGCTGCCTATTCCCCGTTTTACCCCGATCGATTCATTGTTCTGCCTTGATTTGTTGCTCATTTTTTTTTTTGTTGTCCTCCCCTCCCAAAGGTATCCAAGCTCCCCAACCTGCGGTCTCTCAGCCAGCTGCTGTTGTTGGACATCATTGAGTCTCTAGCCACACACATATCAGACAAACAGTGTGCCGAGCTGGGCTCTGATATTTAGGATGACTCCGGGAGCTGGAAGCATCCTCCTCTCGCAGAAGCCATAAATCTCTGCTGCATTTACTTCTCGTCATTCCCTGCTCCCTCACATACAGTACGTTTGTGTTTTTTTTTTTGGTATTCCGTTGGACCCTGCATGTCTCAAACCCGACACAGTAGAAGCCTTTTTTCCACATCCTATCAGGTTGTTCATGCTTCTCACTCTCCATCTCAGTGAAGAGAGTTCTGTGAGGAAACATCAACTTAAAGTTGTATAATAATGTAAAAAAATAAAACATTTTATATTTAGTTTGACATTTATTTATTTTGTATACTCAGGGACAAACTTTTGCAAGGTTTTATTCTGCTCAGTAATGCTTTGGATGTTTTTAACCGATACGCAGTTTACTGTCAAAATACAATCTTATGACAGGAGAAATGTTCTGCTATTCACATATAGTCTCAACCATTAAAAAAAAAAACCAATGTTATCAACATGTACCATACAATTATTTATCCAAATCTGTGTTAATCACTTGTATTACACTCATCTCACAGTTAAAGAGCCCTCATTGTATGTTTTAAATGAATCCAAATCATTATACAACAAAGTTAGAATATACACCCGTCTGTGACCTATTTCTTTTGATGTCGTTGTAATACTAATCACTGTTTACCATTACTAACAGATAAACCTTCCATATGGTACAGATATATGTATTTAGTGGCATCAGTATGCTGTTATTAAATACTTACCCATGTAATTGTCATGTATTTGAAGCCTTAATAAATCATCTCATACAGAGTCAATTATGTTGTACGAGTCTTTTTGCAGTCTGAAGATCTTGAACAAAATGCAGATGCTAAACTCTTGAAACTCAAGCAAAAGCCTATTTATCCGGCACCTTTAACCCACTGGCACATGGATCAAGATCTTCATCTTGACATTGGATAGCTGAAACATAAACAACAGAAAAGCAAAGCAAAAAGGCAATAAATGGCATTTGTTGAATGAAGCTGGTTAAAAGCTTTTACTTGTAAACTAAAAACTGCAGTAGGTTTCATCAACAGGTGTACCAGTAGCATTCAGTATGGTTTTCTGTTGGTTTTGTCAGCATTAAATTAATTTTACACTGAAATATTTATTTGTTCATTTTATTAATCTTTTTCGGTAGTCATTTAAATGAATATTCAGGTCATTCAATATTATATAAAGATTGGAGTTAATTTATGGGTTTTTTTTATGCTGAAATGACTGTCCAGAAGTAAAATACTGGCTGTATTTGGTTAAAACAAACCTTAAAACCAACAGGTCTCAACCACCATTAACGGTAATGTATCCATAGTGTCTCATTCCTATGATAATTCGTGGATACCGCTGACAGAAAGAAGTCATTTACATTCCTGTGAAGCAGAAAGATTACATTACAATGCCCCTGGTGCCTCAAGCATACTGATCTGGTTCAACAGTCCTGTGCTTCCAAAGATAAATCTTATCAATCAGTCTGCCCCAGAATTGAGAAAAGATAGAAAAAAGCAGGTCCTATTTTAGCAGTCTTAAACCCACAGTTACAGTCTGATGCACTTGTAATTTCCTATCAGAGCAAAAGTTACTGTGAAGAACAGCACGTCTTTGTCTTGATAAATCATTCATGTTCTGGGTAGATCGTCAATTAAACCAGTTATAGTTATTCATCTCTCACCTTTTCCAAGATGACTCACGCACTGTTGTATCACATTGATTTCTTTTCGGTCTTTACACTCGCAGTACTTACTCATGTTTCCACAAGCCATCATTTTATTGTAGTTCTTGGCTTTACTATGTTTGATATTGTGAGATGACAGCTAGAGCTTTTTAACTCTCACTGAAAATTATATAGCGCTTTCCCACTGAGTGAGCAGCCCCCAAAGTGCTTTACATAGTTCATGACATTCAGGCTACAGCCATGCAAGGTGCCGTCACTTCAATGGGAACAGTTTGGGGTTCAGTGTCTTGCCAAGGTGACACTTTGGCACATAGGCAGGCAGAGATGGGAATCAAACTTGCAACCTTCCAATTGGGAGACAACCGCTCTAACAACCAAGCTATGCTAAGAGGGGGATCCGCTTCTTCTCACCATTTAATCTGCAGATTGAGTTTTCAAAACAATCCTTAAGCAAAAAGTCACCAAATAGACATTGTGGCTGTTACAACGCAGGGCTCATGAGAAGCTTGAAACCTACATTAGACAAGAATGATGAAGACGTTTCTTTCCATAGTTGTGATCCCCTAATTCAACAACTAACAAGCTCCCGTAATTAACTGGTTTGACAAAGTCAGAGCTAAACAAAATTGTTAAGTTCATCAACAAATTGGCTTGAATTGAGCTTTTTGAGGTGTTTAAGATTTAAAATCTTAAAAATGACACTGGGTCATTGGCTCTGTGGAAGTATTTTCCTGTTCCCTAAAAGTAATACCAGGGACCATTGCAGACTATAAGGCCCACCAGATATCTCAAATTGTAAGACAATATGGATCCCAACAGTCATTAACAATAGAATCTGATTATTTGAATTTGCATCAGGATGTCTATTCAACCAAAAGTTACTATAGAACTACTAGCTAAATAACATGTGTTTATACCCACTGTGGAGTAATGCAGTTTCTGAGTTGTTCTCTAAAGTCATTGTAACATATACACCATGCAAGAAGCTGAAGGTTATTCCACCAACTTTCATCGAACTCATTCAGCGGTTTCAGTTTCCACTGATCTGTGGATGATAAGGTTATACAATGCTTCTTGGTAAAAAAGAGAGAATTCCTTCAGCTTCTGCAATGTTTGACCCTTTAAAACATTAAATGTAATTTATTCTTTCCTGACTGGATTAAAAGTCTTTTTTTTTTGCGAAGATGTCACAGAAATATGAATTTTGACAGCCCTAGATCTGGTAGGATTAAAATTGAATCACGTTGGAAAGTAGTGAGGAATCCAGCAACTTCTTTCAGTATTTTCTGCTTCTGCAGGGAGCTTGACCTAAATGCAGAGACAGCAGTTTGGTTCTCTGTGAGCTGGCAGTCGTACTGCGAGCTCTGTAAAGAACCCACAGTGGAATTCACCATTGTTGGACCCTTCTGGATAGTTTAAAGCACCATTGCATTGAGTACAAGGTGCTATTCATAGTCCAGATACTCGAGACACTTGGGAAATCAAAAGCTCCCACTGCTGTGTCCTTAGAAAATAAATGTCTGAATCGAAATAATGCACATGAATAAGCTTGAACCACAGCGCCACGATTTATCTCAAGTTATTAACTTTAAAAGACACTCTGGGAAACAGCCTATTATTCTCATGCCTGGGGCAGCTTTTATCAAATAGTTTTTGTGTGCAGCCCTGCATGTCCATTTTGCTCATGTTACATTCATTTAAGTCGACTTATGCACACTCGCAGCCCAGAATCCCACTGGACATATTTGGTTTCATCCATAAACAGAGTCCATTGTTCCCTCTGATGATCTTGAACACTGAAACAAAACAGTATGTGTTGTCAGGCTGCGGGTCCTGGATTATCTCCCACTTATCAGGTTCATTTTATTAAGAAGAGGTGGGCTGTCTGGGTCTGTGCAGCAGGTGGGACGGGCTACAGTCATTCCGGGTCTTTCACCTTCTCTACCTGAACGGCTGAAACCCAGTCCGAAGCTTATTAGTCCCGAGACAGAAGATGGTGTTTTTAACAACCAAAATGATGCAAAGGACTGCACTCTTCGTGACATTTGGAGGTTTGGTCACATCTCTCACCACGACCTTTCTTCCCCTGTGGAAGACGATGAACTCGGATCTCAATGAAGTGGAGAACTGGTTCTCCGGGCTGTGGCTCACTTGCCTCTACACCGAGGAAGTGGGAATTCAGTGCAAGGCCTATGATTCCATCCTGGGACTACCGATGGACCTGCAGGTCTCCAGGGTGCTCATGTCAGTGTCCATATGCACCGGAGGATTATCTGTGTTGGCTGCCTTCCCCGGTCTGGAGGGTGTGGAGATGTGTGTTGAGCAGCCCGGCATGAAGCGGGGGCTCCTCATTCTCAGCGGGGTGCTGTCCTGGGTGTCGGGGCTCACCACTCTGGCTCCTGTCTCCATCGTAGCTTACACGACCGTGGTGGAGTTTTGGGATGAGGGATTTCCTGATGTGATGCCACGCTGGGAGTACGGGGAGGCCATGTTCTCCGGGTGGTTCGGCGGCTTGGCACTGGCCATCGGGGGGACTCTGTTCTTTGTGGCCGTGTGCATGGGGGACTTCGACCAGCGGCCACCGAGTGTGCAAAACAGCCCGCAGGTGAAGCACAGGACACAGCACTACCTGAAGACTGAGGTTCTATAGATATCTCATTTCTGTGTGTAATACCTGCACAATGATGCACATTTGGAAGCATGTCAGCATCGAGCAGTCAGACATGAACGTTTTCAGTAATTCAAACACAAAAACACAAAAATGTTGCGGGTGTGAGTATCTTTTGTTTGTCCAGCCGTTTCAGCGCTGGATGATAAATGTCTCTGTGATTTCTGTTTGTTAGAAATGGACTAAAAATGTTTTATCAAAGGAATTGAGACAATAAGCAAGTGCAACAATTGTGTTATTGGTGTCTGTCTGTAGACGTCCTAAAGTTTTTCCAAATAAACTCAGAGCTATGTGTTAAGTATCTACAGTTTCCAGATGATTGAAAAAAGGTTGTGTAGATTGCTAATAACTGTAAGGCGACCGACTCAGCAAACTTTTGGACACAAAGCACAAAAAAGTTTGAAATCCTTCAAAATATCAACAAAACAAAAATAGAGAAATAATACAATGTCAATCGAAAGAGGCCTGGCACTGTGTTACTGGAGAAAGAAAGTACCTACAAGTATTGCAAGATGTAGTACAAGGATTCACATGGTTTAAGAAAGCCAGATTAATCTCAAGCAGAGAATATTCCAAGACGTTGTGGTTGTGTGAGCTCACTGCCACGGCAGCAAGGAACAGTTGAACAGGAGTTTCATTTCTGTGCTGCAGCTCCTCAGGGTTTCATTTCTGGGAGGGACTTGGCACAAGCAGCTCCTCTTAGTCCTTAATGCACCTCGCCGCACACGTATGCAGAGTTGTTGTGAATCAGAAAATATGATGGAATTGAATGCTGAGAATAGATTGTATGTGATTGGTTGTGCCATGTATGAAATGCCTTCTTGTACTGCTTACTATTTATAACTTCAAGTCTAAGTCTTTCATTAAGATTCTCAAATCCTTACCAACCCAGAGCCCAGGAGTCAAAGACAAGAGTCTCTGCAGCTTCCTTACATTTGTCACCGTCCCAGAATCTAAAATACATTCATCCTGTAGAGACTGTCTTGATTCCCGACTATTTTATTCCACAGGAGAGGAGTTGATCTTAAAATCAACTAAAATCTAAACTTCCTCTGTAACAGATCAAATCCACTATAATCAAATGTGGATTGTTAAATATCTGATCCATTCCATCCAAATATTTAATAGTGTAAGACTTGATAACAGCGAAAGGTTGTCTTAGCCTAACCGAAACGTCCCCCACTACTCATACTAATTGTTCATTTCTTTGAGAAACGAGTTGAGAAATTCTTTGAAAGTCTCACTCTGAGCCTGAACAGTTGTGTGTCCTCAGCATATATGTGACAGGAGGTTCTGCAGTGTTTCATGATCTGAGCCAGAGGGAGCACGTCAATGTTAAATGAGAGAGACCCATGATTGATTTTTGACTCCTACTTTAAACAAGTGGACAGGGCTGCTTCCACCTGCATAATGTCTCTAAAATCAGGAAGATGTTCAGTCAGAATGATTCTGAGGAAGGAATCCATGTACTTGAGATTATTGCAATTCCCTATGTTCAGGGTGTCAAAATAACTATTGAGAGAAACTAGCAGGAGAGATCTGGTGACAGCTTCTTTATCGGCTCATTTCTTTTCATCCTCTAACCCCACCTGGAACAACAGGATGGCTCCACCTCTCACTTTGTCCTCTCCACCTCCCCGCTATGCTTGCTCATGTGGAAGTGCTTTGAGATGATTAGGATGTTATTGGCACTATAGGAATAACATTCAATTTAAATAAACCCATGCAAACACAAGGAGAAAACCAAACCACTACACCACTGAGGGACCGTCCCCTAATAAATGCTGGCATTAATGTTTTGGCAAGCTCTTGATTTCCTTAATCTGGGTTTTTGGATGCTCCAGCTCTCTCTGGCTCCTGAAGAAGCGAGTCCCCACATAATTCAATTAAAGCGAGTGATGTCTCACCGATGTAAGGCGGCTCTGCCTGCTCACTGGGAGAGCCTCATCAGTCATTTTGTTGTGCACGTGTGCACCGCCCACCCTGGCCTCCATTCAGACATACTTTTTGCATGTGCTTGAACGCACGCAGAGAGAAACACAAACATGCTGAGCGTGGAGAGCATGTGCACATGTCAGCTGTCAGGGCCTCTGAAACACAACCACACGATATGATATAGAGGAAAGAACTGGATTCAACGCGAATGCTTTTGACACATTAGCATTCAGAAACCAGAGTGAAGGCTTCAGCGCAGCATCCCGGTCATCACCTCCTGTCCCTGCTGGCATCATCATTTCCGTTAGAAATGGATCCGCAATTATCGGGTGAACGACCTTGTTTCTGCAGTCGTATTTAAAAGAGACGCGCATCTTTCCCCACAGCTGGAGAAAAACAATCTTTGGCGCTCATTTCGATAGTATAACTTTTCAATCTTGGTCTTTACCCTGACTTTCATTCATTCTTCTCCTGGTGTCTAAAAAGGACAGACAGAATGTTCTCTGATGCAGTTAATGCCATTAGCGTAAGTTGCACTGCAGCAGTCATGCAGAGGAAAGTGTCCAGAGTCAGCATGCCAATCAGACCAGGCAGTGCAGTGGAGACCTTGGTCTGGTTTAACTGGCAAATCTGCTGTTTGACATTTGAAGGCGAAGCTGAGATGATCTGAAGTGAAAAGCAAGCAGCTCCTCGCTGCGAGTGTGTGTTCAGGAAAGAGGAGGGAGGAGGGGGAGGGAGGAGGGGGGGACGGTGAGAATTCATGCTGTGTTAGCATCCCCTCAGCAACTCCATCAATACTGCATACAGCTGAGAACCTGGCAAAGGTCCTGCTGCATTTTCAGGCTCGGCCGGCGAAGCAGAGCGACTCCCACGACCGGTCGGTTCAGTCCGCTTCAACACTGGAGGGGGCTCAGCGACACACGCACACGCACACGCACACACACACACACACACACACACACACACACACACACACACACACACACACACACACACACAGAAGGAGGGGGTGGGGGGGGTGGGGGGGTGGGGGGCTGAGGAGGAGAGAGCAGGAGGGCACCGGGGGACGCACACGTCCTGGGAATAATACTCGGCGCGCGGAGCCAATCCCGGAGAGCGAGAGTAGCGCGAGGTGACTCCTGCTAATATGCTACCGGACTCCGCAGGACAAGAGGAGCACCGGGGACTCTGACAGGATCTCAGTGCACCTGCTCCATGCACGCCGGTAGGATGATTCTTTACTTTCACAGTCAGGGGAACACGGATCCGTTTTTTTTTTTTTTTTTTTTACTTTTAATTGTGTGTGTGTGTGTGTGTGTGTGTGTCTGTGTGTGTGTGTGTGTGTGTGTGTGTGTGTGTGTGTGTGTGTGTGTGTGTGTGTGTGTGTGTGTGTGTGTGTGTGAAGTTGTTACAGGGAGCATGTCCTGTATCCTGATGGTGCATTTCTAATTAAAAACACACTACCAAAATGCAGTTCTGTTATAAAGTATGACCACTCATGTTACACACATTTTAAAGTCAGATTAACAACCCTTAATGCGTTTTAATGGAAAATCTGAGTTGTATGAAATTCTGCTCCGTGTGTGTGTGTGTGCGCGCGCGCGCGTGTGCTCCCCCATAGGGTGCTCACCTCTCTCAAAACCCACAATTCCAGTTTTCCATGACATCATGGAGAGGTTATGGCTCAAAGCAGTAGAAAAAAAAACCCCACCTGTAAAGAGGTGCCTGCTGACATTGTAACCAGCTTTGTTAATACAGTTAATACACACATTTTCTCTGACCTGATGTGTTTGTCACACTTCAAATCCACTCAGAACTCTGCTTTTTGATTCAGGTCTCATGTACATTGACACTGTGGTCTTTGTTTTTGAGAGACATGTGGTATCTATATTTCATAGTATTCCAGACGTTCAAGGTTTGTTGTATGAAATACAAGAGCTGAAGAATCCCCTCTGCGTGGGGAAACGTTGGGTGAAACGATGGTTTACGCTTTAGTTATCCTCCCTTTTGTCTCTTTCATTGTTAAAGGTTGTACTATTATTTACATTTACACAGCTTACACACTGTTGGCGTCACATGAAGTCATTGTCTCGTCTTCAGATTTTTTCCTGGAGCATGGAATTAACCAGCATTCAGACACAAACAAACAAACAACAAAACTTTAAATTATCTATCGGTCGAGAATAAATTCGAGACTTTAAATAAACCTTGTTGAAATGATGTGAATGAACTTGCTTACAGGGTAAGATTGTGTCACACACACATTGGAGCTTCTTTTTGAGGATTGTGGTAATTTCCACCTTGTTCCTATATAGTATGAGACATACAAGCAGTGGAGTAAACAGAAGTCAGTCAAATTTAAGATTCAACTCTTTCCTACCTCCCCCATCCCTCCTCTATCCCTGAACTGTAAGCAACATAAAAACTCCAGAAAAGCTATCAGACATGAACAGTTTCATCCTATTTTCATTAACAAAGCAACTTTCATCAGGTTGTCAGTAAAGAAGTGAACTGAGCACTAACTGTGTAGTAACACAGCACATTTGCCGGTTTACAAGAGCTGGTTTACGCAATCACAGGATGATGTCCCCGGCTTATCTCGCATGTCACAAACCAGGAGAACGTGAGGGGAAAGAGGTGTGGCCAGCAATCAATTGTTAAAGGCTCTTGTCTCGTTGTCAGCTGACCATCAGATGGCCATATTTGTTAACTGGAGACTCAACTGTCAGGCAACCTGCCAAACACATGCTTAGAAAAATTATTCAGCAAAAAACTTGAACTGTTGTGATCTTTAGTTTGGGTGTCATGTAGTTTCAAGGGCTAAGGAGGTCCTATAAAGTGACCTCTAGTCATGATGCATGCTCCTGTGTTGATGAAGATTGTAATAACAACTTTCCATGTGTGCGCCTATATGTTATGTTTATTTAACAAGTCCAGTTAGTGAGTGATGGATATGATCATTCGAGCTCAGCTGTGTTGGACTTCAGCATTCTTGCCTTTTTGCGCACACAGGCAGTTTGTGGATCGGCCTCCTCACCTCCAACCTGCAGTTTGCTAATTCTCCCCTCCAACATTCCAGTAACAGCTATTACATTTGTAGGGAAGTGAGTGAAACTGACAGCTTGTTTGCAGGCAGGATTATTAGCACTGCTTGGGGACAGGCCCAACAGTGAGAGAGCGGGATCTGCGTCATATGTTGTGAGGACCAAATCTGCTTAGCCTACTTTAGTTCTGCACAAAATATCCTGGGTTTGCTGGAACTCCAGTGTGGCTGCTCTTTCTGGTCCAATTTGTCGTCCATCAATTTAGTCAGTGAAGGCAAATTATTTAACGATTAACGCGTGAGAGAAAAGTCTTTGTACACAACTTATCAGCTCGGATGCTTTCTCTTGGTAGTAAAACGCACCAAATCAAAGAATTGTTTTCACGTCTGTTAACTCAGTCCAGGGTAATCTAAGTAGTTGGCTCAGACGTTTGGATGAAATAGAACCAAATTAGCCTTTTTCCCCATGTTGGAGAGACTCCATAAACCCTGACTATGTTTTGGTAAGATGATCAAAATAAAAATGGTGCTCATTTTTGGCAACGTTAGAATGCTTCATTCCTTAAAGGGAATATTTATTCAGCTCCAGATGCTGTTTAGACCAGTCCAAGATGATTAAAGTAGATAAAAACACAACAAGGTTTGTTTGTTTGCTTGTTTGTTCTTTCATTCAGTCAGGGTCTTTTGTATGTTTTTTTTTTTTAAGTTGTAATTTCAGATGAATTAATGTGAAAGTTTTAAACAAGTAATCTACCTGTTCTCAAATTGCTTACAATGTATGGACTAAGAGTGCTTTTTAAAAAATTTTTTTTTTTATAGGAACAAAACAATGTATTTTATCAACCTGAAAGTGTTTCATAACTATTATTATATGTAACCACATATTTGGCTAAAATCTCAAAAAAGCCTTGAATCAATATATTCAGACAGTATGAAAGTATCTCATAATGATGCTTAATTTATTGAAAATTACAAAGCTACTTTCATTCAGTAGTAGAATGTATATGAAACGTAGTTTACATACAACAACTGTTGGTCAAGCAGATATTTCCGTTTTTCATTTGTTCTCAGGAACTTTTTCTAAGCTGCGCTTCAGTACAAGCTGCACACTTCTTTTTTTTTCTCTCTGAAGTTCAAGGACATTAAGATGTGCTTAGAATATCAAGCAGTTCCTTTGGTTGTACCTCAAAAGGATAATTTGATGATGGATTGCACTTTATTGAATGATACACCTGCTATTCTGTGTCGCCTCAGATTCATATGCAGCCAGCGCTGCTGCGAATAACCTAACGACAGTATGTGTGGGTGAAATACCAGAGCTGGCAGAAATGTGAGGGCAATGTGGCAACAAAACAAGGGGGGATTTGGAAACTCAAGGGGCCCCTGCCTCCCTTTAAAGCACAGTGTGACGAGAAAGTTAATAGGTGTTGGAGGGCTGTTAATATTTAACAGCTTCCCATGTAATATGCATGAACAAAGGTGACGATTTGTGTGGAAACGTTCCTAATTAGCACAATTGCTTCCTTTTGACAAGCGCTAACATGTTACATGTATATATACACAAAGAATAAGAGCTTTGGAGGGAGGATTTGAGGATTTCAGTTTTCAGACACTTTAGAACAACTGAGCTAAGTTAAATGGTCGAAACAGAAAGCTGCAATTTTGAGTTTTAACCATCACCCCCAACCCCCCGTCCTCAAAACATGATATAATGAGCACCTCACGAGTTTCCTGTTGAGAGATGTTTTAGATCGTTGTCCCTTGTGTGTTATCGTTTTTGGGATTCTCTCTGTGCAGATTATGTGGAGGAGCTGAGGTGTGCAATGGAAAACCTGGACCTTCAAGATCTCAAACCTCCACATCTGTGTTACTGTTACGTCCCAACCGAGCAGCCCAGCCCGGAGATCTGAGCGAACCTCCCTTCCCTTCCCTCCCCTCCCTCCCTCCCTCACCCTGGGTGTCCCTCAATCCCGGGCCCACCATGGGAGGATGTTTCTCCAAAACCAAACCAGGTGAGCATCATGTTTTTTTTATAAACATCAGAGTTGTTTAATTTGAAATAATTCAAGCCTAAAATAAGAACAATAACAGGAAAAACAGGCAGTCCTGATAGGAACTTTCCACCGTCTGATTAGTTTTAAACAACAGACTATCATGCAGTTCACAATGAAACAAAATTATTTTATGTTTTTTTTCTTTCTTAATGTTGTTGTTGCACTTGACAACAACATATTATATCATATCATATAAAAATAACATAATTTTGTCCTCCATATCAGTGATTTCCTAAAGTTTTTTGTACTTTGGCTGCTATCAAGTACAAGCACTATAATCAACCAGAAAATACAGTAGTGGAGGCTTATCAGACTGGACAGTTCACAAAGAAGACATGGTTACGTCTTATGTGGGGCATAGTTGTTCATCACCTTTATCAGCCACAAAACAGCACGATTTTAACAGACACTTAAACTTAGTCCATGTAATTCACAGCATGACCTCCAGTTACTCACAGTCAGCCAAAAGTTAAACTTGACTTGACGTAATCGCATCGCACAGTGGGAAAGGCCTTAGATTATCACACAACTTCATAAAGTCATGAACTTACATTCTAAGTAAAAAAAAAAGGTTTTTAAAGGAAAATTAAAGCTTAAGTAGTTTTAGAGTAATCAGTTATTCTGTGATTCATTTGCCTCTGATTGGAATCCTAACCTAAAAACTGGTTGTAACATCTAGTTTATCACAACACTGTAAGTAAAACAACAGTCTGGACATGTCCAATTAAGCATTTTATTCACCATTGAGAACAGATTTTACTCCATGTGCACAGGAAACACTATAGTAGTTATAGTTAAGAATCATTTAAATGACTTAAACACTCCTACTGCATTACGCTGCGTTCATATCAACACGTCACGCTGTGCGCAACCATCTTGAAAATGAAACTCTGCATTTTTGTGACTTTGCTCTACAACACTGAAAGCATCTCACATTCCCAAAGCCTGAGGTATATTTCCATATTGTGTTTATTTTCCATGTATTTAATGCACACATTATAGCACATTATGTTTAACTGCTTTGCCCAGGCTTAAGTGAATTATACTACAGCGATTATCTCAGTATCAGAGCCAGAAGCACAATCTGATCGAGGGAATGATTAACGGTTAGCAGTGATGACTCAGCCTTTGGAGGGAGAGACCTCCTGAAGACACAAAACCTGACTGACACTATATGAAGGGCCCAGCGGGGAGCAAGTTTACTACACTGATGCTCACCCCAGACATTTCCAAGCCAACAAATTCATCTCAGTTTAATAGTTAGACTTACCCGAGAGAAAAAAACCTCCCTGGTTTGGATCGCTTTAGATTGCTTAGAGGTGGGAATGTTTGTGTGTGTTTGTGCCTCATAGTTTGTGTCTTTGTGTTTGCCCTTCTGATGTACTGGCATTTGTACCAGGGTATTTTCACTTCCCCCATTATCAGCTGCAATTAGGTGTGCAATACATACTGGACGTTAGTAATTGATTACATTATCAGCTGCATATTAGTTACTTTAATAGCTACTGCAGTGTGTACTGTATAGTTGGTTTTACATGTCTCCTTCAGTTATATCTGCTGTGACTCATTAGCCGAGCTGCCAGCACTGTGTGTGTGTGTTTAAAGCTATAGAATATCCAAGGTAAATTACAAACAGTGAGACATCAGCATGCTGCTCTTACAAAGGTGAGCTAATATTGATGTAATCTAGCAATTCAAAAAGTTCAGTGGACGCAGGCTGAGCTTTCATGTTGCTGTCAGGAGGTCCAAGTTCAGAAGCCACTTCTCCTCCAGTAAACCAGAGTTTAATGAAATAGCAACAAAGCTTCTCTACACCATAGATAACAGCTTTGGATAATGGTACTGGGCTGCAGCTCTCTTATGTTTTCATGTGTGGCTAAAATAACCAGTCACAGGTATCTTCAAACTTAAGTAACTGTAACTGCAGTACTTTTTCATAATAGTAAACAGTTACTAGCATATTACTGCCGAAGGTATTAATGTGGCGGTAATGTGTTACTTTATAATGCATCATTCTCAACACTTGTCATGACTTAGTGAAATCAGCATGTTTTGTGTGGCTCTCTACAACATTAAAATACACCATTAAATTCCTCAGCTATAAGCTCCAAAGGCTTCATAAAACACTCAAGAAAACTGTCCAAAGCCAAGGGAACATAAATGTGTTCGCCGTTGTCTCAAAACAATTAGACGTAAATACATTCATGTTTTTATTTTTTTCTCAAAAACAGACACGTTGTCTACACCCAGCTTTTGAACAGACACATAGTTTAAATGAAGGTATTCAAGTGAAAAGTGTGACGAAACTGGCATGACTCCATGACAAGATCTTAGGAAGGCGGGAGCCCGTTTAACGGCGTGGCTCCGTGCCATCTTCATTTGCATAGAAATGTGAGCGCTGAAATGTTACAAACACTGTGAAGTTATACAGAAAAACTCCAGTGTCCTTTACCCCATTTCTGATAAAAAACAGTGTCTGGTTTTCACCAAAAAAGAGGTGAAACTACACTAAATGCTTTTTACCTATTGAAGACCTTCATAACTGTTACTGCCGATCAGATGATACATCAGTGTGGCAATGTCTCATTTAGCCTGAGACATTGTAACAGCATCTGTGGAAAGCCTTCGCTCTCTTTTCTCTCATGCGATTTCTTTCACTATTATGATTTTCCATTGATTTTAATTAAGACTTGCTCAGCGGGAGAAAATTCCAGCCAGATTACCGAGTAGGAACCGGATGATCAGCACATTTTTCCAGCCGAACAGATAAAGCCTTACTGCAGTAAAAAAAAAAAAAAAAAAAAAGGAGTTACACAACTATTTGTTAAAGTTAACAAGTAGAAGCCTAACGGTGGCGCATCACTTGTCGTTTGAGAAACTTGCATGTTTCCAAAAACACAGATTAATAGCATGACGTTGTATAGTATTTCATTGCTGCCTCCTCAGAGTAAAAGTACAAGAAATGAAGGAAAACACATCATTTTGACCTTGATGTGTACAGTTTTATTTTCATTTACTCTCTCAAGGATTATCCTCTTTGTAATGACATAGGAATAATGTTATCTAACAGAGCTGAAAAGGTGAGAAGGAAAATCAATAAGTGTCAAATTGCCCTTGATTTATTTTTGGACAAATGTGCATTAACATAAGATGAAAGAATATGCAATAAAGTCACAATAAAAAGGTGCAGGAAGACAGAAAAAACTAAAAGCAAAAGATGACTGTATTTGAGGTGTTTTTGTATTTTTCTACCATACTGGCTGAATGAATGTGACGCAACTTTAAAAAAAGCATATTTAGCATTAGAATGTTTTACAGCTGGTTATGACTGATTTCCTGCATGCTGTTAATTAATATTTTACATTGTATGGGAGCTCCTCAGTCGAAAATGTAAAGAAAAGAAAAGAAGACAAGGCTGCTGTTACACACTTCTCCCCTCGCCTGCCTCTTACTTACATTTGTTTCAGTTTTGCAGATGCCACAGTCAATTTGTCTCAACGTTATAGACATCGCTACCTGCTGAAAGGCAAATTACTCTTCCAGCACACTGGAGAAGGACAGAAATAAAATAACAGGGGAGGTGACAGGTGTATAATAGTGCAGTCCTCCTGCGACGGGTGGCATTAATACTCTGCCGATAGCACTTCAACCGTTTCTGTACGAAAGCTTCAGTTTATTGATGATGTGACTCAGAGAAAGTTGACATGATTTCACTTCAATGTGTTCTGTCATGCATTTTCTGAGTGCGATGTGTCTGTGTTGTGCAGTTGAAGTTAAAGTGGAACTCTCTCTCCTGGATAACGAAAAAGAGATGGACGGCTTATCGCCAAATGGCAAGGCGAGTCCCTTTGCTGAGTGTAGACCTAATGGGGCGCTCGGACACGGATCTGATGACGACTCCACCCCGCTGCCTCTCTACCACAAACCACGGGACTACGTGGAGGCCTCTGTGTGTCACGTTAAGGACCTGGAAAACGGACAGTAAGAAGTTTTATGGTTCCACCTGATCACGTTCATACACATGGATCCTTGGAGGCAGAGGAGCGTGTTTGGTTTTGATGCAGAGACATTACAGATATGAAATAATATGTGATGTGGGCCGTCCTTAAGAGACAAAGGGTGAGAGTAACAGGAAAAATGTGGGTGTCACTGTGATGCCTTTTCCTGTGCGACATTTTACTTTAGTTGTTTGAGAAGAAACCGTGGTAACTATGAAGTAAAAGGTAAATGTATTAACTGTTAAAACATAAAAGTGAATTTATTGAAACTGTAATGGAGACACTATAATATTATAAACAAGTTCAGTGTAAAACCGTAAATCCAGCAGCGATGACAGTTGGAGAATAAGTATAATGACCTGCGATTTTAAATTAATGGTATTTGACAAGCACAAAAAGATTTTTCAAAGTTGTTTCTGGCTTATTGAAAACACATCAATATAAGTACATGTGTGAGCAAACAACTAACAAGACTACAATGAAAAAAAAATTCACTAGGGAGTTTATTGTACTTGAGCCATCTTAGAGAAATACTACTTTTCTAGTTGTGGAATCAATAAATTCAAGAGGATCATGCTGACGATGCTGAAGGAGGAATGTTGTTGCTTTACATGTTTTGTGGTTTCATCTTGTGATCAAATAATGCCGCTGTCTTAGCCAGGTCACCTTGCAAAAGAGATTTGTATTTTAACTCTATAAAATAAAAGAGGAATTCTCTTTTTCAGTTTATCCAGCAGATAGCACTGTCAGATTTAGTCATCAGCTGTTAGGGTCCCTCTCAGTGCAGGCTGTAGGAAGTGCAAACAGTGAGCAGAGGGGGACGATTATGGGATGATACTAAGCGCTAAAGTCCTCAGCATCAGCAGCACAAGAAGAGGGGGAAGCTGCTGCAGCAGCAAAGTCACTCAACAATGTGCAACATCTGTGCAAAGTTTGACACCGCAGTGATCATATGAGAGCAAGTCAGGTAACAGCAGAACCCCCAAGTGCACTGAACAGAGGAGGAGACTGTTTATATACAAAATAAGTCAAGCTTCAAGCTTTAATCATACTTTCACCCTGCTGTCGTGAGTGTCACGGCAGTGCTTTTTTTTTTTCTCTTTTAGTTTTCTGGGGCTATTGCTTTTTCGTTAAACCTCTGAAAATACCTTGACGTTTCCTGTAGGAAAAATGAGAGCAGTTGTGGCATTTTACACTCTCACTTAACACAACGGGAGCAGGTTGCAGTCGGGGCGGAGGAGCAGAAAAGCTTGGCTAAAAGGAGAAAATGGAAGATGGTTTAGATTCTTTCAGTCAGTCTAAAATGTTTGAGTGTAGGTTTCAGAGGAGAATGGTAAATGGGAGGACTCTGTTTCAGCTGCCATTGGCGATATAGGAAGTTATAGTCTGCTCCTATATACCTATATACAATCAGCTATGAATATTCATGCATTTCTCTGTGTTTGTCCATTTGACAGGATGCGAGAGGTTGACTTAGGAAGTGGCAGAGCTTTGTTGATCAAAGAGCACGGGGAGTTTTCAGCCATGGGCCATAAGTGTCCACATTACGGAGCTCCACTTGTCAAAGGTTAGTGATGTTGTCTTTTATTTTTGTTATGGTTATTATTTTGGCTGAAAGTTTCTACTTTTATTTTTAAATAACCATTGCTGTTGTTTAATTTCTTTGTATATTGAGAAATGTGCTTTTAGTCCTGGCTTGGGGGGGCCTACCTGCATGGAGTTTGCAAGTTCTCCTTGTGTGTGTATGGGTTTCCTCCCACAGTCCAACATGTGCATGAAGTTAATTATTGTCTTTAATTTGACTTTCAGCGTGTGTGTGTGTGTGTGTGTGTGTGTGTGTGTGTGTGTGTGTGTGTGTGTGTGTGTGTGTGTGTGTGTGTGTGTGTGTGTGTGTGTGTGAGATTGTCTGATTCTTTGCCATGTAACAAGTTGGTAACTTGTGTACTCCATACAGCTGAGGATGTAGAACATTTAAATGATGTGTAATCCTCTGTTGTTTCAGGTGTGCTATCAAAAGGCCATGTGCGCTGCCCCTGGCATGGAGCATGTTTCAACATTGCCACAGGAGACATCGAGGACTTCCCTGGTCTGGACAGCCTGCCTACCTTCCAGGTGACCTTCACCACCTGTACCGTCCTTAAATACATTCCCTGTCTTATCATGTCTCTGAGGATCGTCAAAAAGTGTACACATCACTCATGTCTGTTTGCTCCAGGTCAGAGTTGAAAAGGACAAGGTGATCATTCGAGCAAACAAGCAGGTAACTACTAAAAGAATGTGGAGGCTTGAGCGTAAACAAACAGATTTAATGGATGTGAGATCTTTAAACATTTCCAGACCCTTCAGTCACAGAAAAGGTTAAAGCCCATGGCCCGATGTTCAGCAGTCATTAACTCCAGCACTGGCTTCAGCCATGTTCTCATCATTGGCTCAGGTTAGTGTGTTCAGTTCTCTTTATCTAATCTCACTAACATCAACATCAGAGCCATGCATCGTTTGTTGATAAGCCCACAAATTTGTCGACAGGTCCAGCAGGTCTGGTTTGTGCAGAGACGCTGAGGCAGGAGGGCTTCACTGACCGGATTGTCATGTGCACCATGGACCGGCATCCTCCCTATGACAGGCCTAAACTGAGTAAGGTTTGTACCCAGATCTTGAGCACATATACTGAGACAGAACGTATTTGGCCAACAAAGTTATGTAACCAACTGCAGAGGTGCTGTCAGTCAGTGTTGCTAAAGCAGGAACTGTTTGGGGAATTAAAGCTGCACACTTCAATGCAGGCCAACCTAAAAGAAAATAGCTTGTGCAGAGGTAACCAGCCATACCTGAAACTGACAGGAAATTTACTCAAAGGCCTGCATAATTTTCTTTTTTGAAAATGTATCATCATAGAAATGTTTTAATTGTCTGCACAAAATATAGAAGGTGTCATGAAAGTTACAGATTGTTGTGTTAAACGCTATTTCTGTTAGTTATTTAATGGCTGTAAGCCTAAAATCCTATTTCTAAACAGTGTCCAAAAAGAGTGGGACGATTGCTTTTAGATTTAATCAATCTTATTTCATGTCTTACTCAGCCCTAACTTGCTAATCTTTAGTCCTTAGACAGCACAGCAGAGCAGCTGAGGCTGCGCTCCCTGGACTTCCTGCAGGATCACGACATTGAGCTGCTCACAGAGAAAGAGGTGAGACACAGGCGCTGACCTCTGAAGCTGAAAGGTGAAGTAATGATGATCAATGTGATGCTGAGTGAATCGATTGACCGCTGCTTCTTCCTAAAAACTCTAAACAAACAAAACAACACATCTAAATCATTTGTTGTTATAACTCAAATGATAAACATCAAACATGACAAATGTTATGGATTGAATAACTTTAGTTTCCTTATACTTTCCAAAATACTCAATATGGTTTAGAAATGCACCCTGTATAAGTTTAAAACAGACTATTGGAATTCTGGACTCTAACCTGATCCAACCGGCTGCTTGCATCCTCTTCACTCCTGGAATAACTAATATGGCCACTAGAGGTCACAATGTACTTTCTCCCTTTAGGATGACCTGTGAGTAACGGTACAAGTTTCTAATGACACATTTCTGAGTTTTTCCTTTTTTCGGAAACCACAGAAGATCAACTCGCTGTGTTTTTCTTTTTAACCCGACAATGTTTTATTTCAGGTCGTAGCAATCGACGTGAAAACGCGATCTGTGACCTTTGAAGACGGTTTAAGGATGGAGTACAGAAAACTCTTTATTGCTACAGGAAGCAAGTAAGGTTAAAAAAAACAAACGCTAAGTCTGTGTGATATTCAAAGAGATGATGTCATGAATCAATCCACTGACTGTGATTCCTCTCATTCTTGCTTAAAAGACCAAAACCAATGAATTACAAGGGCAAAGACGTCAGGAATGTGTTTCACCTCAGGACACCTGAGGATGCCAACAGCGTAGCGAGGCTCGCCAACAACAAGAACGCAGTGATCGTGGGAACATCATTCGTTGGTGAGACAAAGACACGCTTTTCAGTCACTTGTACAATTTGGATCTGAGACCAGTTAAATGACTGGATTTAAAAAATGTAATAAAATGTGAGTCTATATGCAGTTTTAGTGGCACTAAAATGATCCCTGGGGGCTCCCATTAGTGGACACTTGTACATTAAGCACACAATACAATACTTTGGTTTTTTTCGAAAATGCAAATTTGATTGATTGTAAGAACAATCCTCACAATTTCTCCAGAGACAACATAAACAAAATAGATCTGTTTTGGAGGGCAGAGCTATAAGCTGACTACAGTTCTGCTCATCATAAACACATCCGTTTATCATTTTCCTTATCTCCACGTGCTCTCTGAAATCATTTGCATCTGTTCAGCTTTTAATTCATTTACTCGGGGCTTTGCGTATATAAATGCTGACTGTATGTTGTGTGCTGGCTGTGTTGGCAGGTATGGAGGTGGCTGCCGCTCTAACTGACAAGGCCCACTCCGTCTCTGTCATTGGGATCGAGTCCGTCACCTTTAAAAAAGCTCTCGGGGAGAAAGTAGGGAAAGCCATAATGAAGGTAGAGACATGCCTCCTGGGAAATCAAGCTTTTCAGAACATGAAGCAACATTGCAGTACCATCACCAGCCTTCTCCCTGAGAGGAAACTACTAGTTAAAATGCAAATGTGTTTTTTTTCTGGTCAATACAGCAGTACAGAGGGGAGCGTAAATCTCCTCGTTAGGAGTGATTGATCATGCAGGACACATTGAAGCTCTGCTGTAAACCGTCGATGTTCTGCAGCTTTCATGTGCTTCTCGTGACTATGGCATTTTATTTCTCTTTGCAGTTGTTTGAGGCAAACAGGGTGAAGTTCTACATGCTGAACGAGGTGTCAGAGATGATTGGTCATCATGGACAGGTATTCAGAAAGTGAGAGAAACAGCATGACCTGATGCTCAGATGCACTGTCTTGTCTTGCTCATTACATGGTGAAAGTCAGATAAGAAACTGCAACTTGCAAATCTCCTACTGTGTCAACCCTACACCCCTTTATAATTGCAATACATACTTAAATGAGCAACCAGACTCTGAACTGAAACATCCCACGTCATGTTTCAGGAGACAATAGGTGGGGCTTTGTCAGTAGTGTGTGGGTGTTTTAATTTGCCGCCTCGATAATCCTGACATTTGTTTGAAGTCACTCACTTGCTAATCTGCTCAGTAATGAGCTGCCAATTTAGTCAATACAGAAAAATCTCTGGTTTGTTTCAATTTGTGTGGAGGAGTTAAATATCTCTGTGGGTCTTTGGATTATGAGTGACGTAAGAAGGATCGTGACACTGAACCAGACGGTTGTGGTGAGGAGAAAACTGAGCAGCAAGCTTTCATTTTACAGTTTTATTTACATCTGTACCGTCACTTTATAGTAGAGATTAATATAGATTTATAGTTATCCCAGTCGTGGATTTTTATCCACCAGCTAGTATGTTTGACACATTGTCACCAGTACACAGGAGTACAGGACCTGAACATGTTTGTATTTTCTCTTACACAGCTGAAAGAAGTTGTACTGAAGAGTGGAAAGGTCCTGCGTGCTGATGTGTGTGTCATTGGAGCAGGTGAAATAAAATAAAGAAAACATTTTTTTTCCTCCTCCAAATCTGTCCTAATACAAAAAAAAAATTACCTCAAAATAAATGTGATTTTTTTTTTTTTGTCTGCAGGAAGTGTTCCTGCAACAGGCTTCCTGAAACAGAGCGGCATCCATTTGGATTCCAAGGGCTTCATCACTGTGAACAAGGTATGTAGCAAACATGTGTGAAAAATCTTTCTCCAGTATGGCTGACTTATTAACATTTATTTGCGTCAAACTTCCTTGGAGACGATGCAGACCAATGTGGATGGTGTTTTCGCTGGAGGAGACATAGTGATGTTTCCTTTCCCACCACGCAACAACAAGAAGGTGAACATCCCCCACTGGCAGATGGCTCACGTACACGGTGAGTGTTTTTACAGATCAGCACCGATTGCAGTTCGGCTGCATATCAAACAGAACGTCTGACTCAAAGTGATGCTTTGCTGGCAGGAAGGGTGGCTGCTCTGAGCATGATGGGCAGGACCTCTGACATCAAAACTGTGCCTTACTTCTGGTCAGCCATGTTTGGGAAGACCATTCGCTACGCAGGTAGGCATAACTGTATTGACCTCATCAGTGCCGTGAAGCAGACTGAACAGAATGGGAGGTGTCACACGTGAACCATGAGCTGAACTCTGCTGTGTTGTTTTTACACTGCCATTTAGCTGTAAAAAAGAAAAAAGGTAAGAATAAAGAAGTGATGTCAGTAGGTTTGAATTCAGTGTTTTGTTTTTCTTTGTGTAGGTTATGGTGATGGATTTGATGATGTAATTATACAAGGAGATCTGGATGAACTGAGATTTGTAGCATTTTATACCAGGTAACAAGTAATTATTTGCACATTTTGTTCACAAATAACACTGTTTTTTATGATTTAATTTGAAATTGTTGTTTGGTTAATTGATGTCTCCTTCACATTGGTTTCTTTATCTGGTGCATCATATAGGAGCGAGGAGGTGGTGGCTGTCGCCAGCATGAACTATGATCCCATTGTATCCCGGGTAGCAGAGGTCTTAGGATCTGGAAAGACGATTAAGAAACGAGATGTGGAGTAAGTCTCCTTACAGGATCTAAATCTGGCCACAATACAATACAATAGCTGTTATGTGCTGTGGGTTTCTCAGCATGTACAGTGAAGAAAACACATGGAAAATGTTGTGGTTGACAGACAAACACAACAAGGAATGTGACTTTAACCACATAAAGGATAATATAAGAAACAATATGTTGGTTTTCAGTCAAAAATAATATATAGTGCACTTATACCTGTGATTATTATTATTTAAAAAACATTTTATCTTGCATGTTTTTATTAGTTGGGTTTTGAAACTGATAGTAAGTTGTTCTGTTGTCTTTATAAGTGCATAGAAACAATTTTCTTTACAATAATTAATGCTGCAAATTAACAATAATTTGCAGCATACTCATGTTTGTATCAGTTATTTTAAGTTCACCTATCAAATATCAATGACGGATATAAAGAGTAGTATCAAAGACTTTAAACATATTAAGCAGGTTTATAATTTACATATTTTGCTCATAAATAGAAATGTTCAGCTTTAAGATTCACATCCATGAACACTTTGTATAAAAAAAGTTTAAGTGCCTACTTACTCAAATATGCGCAAAGAAAAATTATTTTTGTCTTTTCAGAATTTTGAATTTTTCTTGACAATAAATCCGACAATGTTGGAAATCCTATTTCCCTTTTAAGCACTGTCACATTCCTGTGAACATGCATTTGTCGGTTGAGCAGCAGATAATTCAATTGAATAATTGAAATTCTTTGTACCATAAATTCTTTTGAATTTTATGGAACAAAGAATTGCTAAAAAAAGGCAATCTTGTCATTTTGTCCCTCTCCTTACTGCTGATATTAATTTCAATAAACACAAAATTCTTCTATGCAGTTGCATTCAAATCTTTTTCATTGTTCATATATTGCTCTGATACATGTTTTGGTTTCCCAGGTTCAACAGATACTTAATGTAATCCATAAACGTCTAATTTATGTAATCTAATAAAGTGCTCAAATATACAATGACACCATTATTTAAATCATAATTCATAATGAATCACCACTTATGAAAACGTGTCCTTACATTATGGTGTAATTATGCTCTAACATGGAATAATGTCAGTTTCTAACTCTTCTGTGCATGTTGTGTGTGTGTGTGTGTGTGTGTGCGTGTGTGTGTGTGTGTGTGTGTGTGTGTGTGTGTGTGTGTGTGTGCGTGTGTGTGTGTGTGTGTGTGTGTGTGTGTGTGTGTGTGTGTGTGTGCGTGTGTGTGCGTTTTAATGAAGTGACTATTGTATTCCTCATGTTTCTTGTATCTCTTGTCTCTAATAATGCACTCGCACAATTTGAAGGATGTTAGCCCGTCTTGGCAAGTAT
Source organism: Lipophrys pholis (assembly GCF_963383615.2). NCBI lineage: Eukaryota > Metazoa > Chordata > Actinopteri > Blenniiformes > Blenniidae > Lipophrys > Lipophrys pholis. The sequence continues at coordinate 18,650,449 of NC_137638.1, forward strand.
GGAAAAAAATGAGCGTTTTTGTGTTTCACACATAACGATTGCTTCCACGATGCTGCAGCCTTTGACCTGCCTTATGATGTCATGAAAATGTGCGGTGCGTGTGGGTTTGATTCCCAGATGTTGTGTTGCAGGACTGGAGACATCTCTTGGTTGATTGACAAAGGTTCCCAATGACTTTGCATCTGAAGATCCCACAGGACAAACCCGATGTCCACTGGATGAGTCAATATGGACACTTGTGGTGCTGAGACACTGAGCAGCTATTCCAGTCTTCACACACACACACACACATGCACACACAGTGGACATGACTGTCTGTCTGAGACACACTTGCCTGAGAATAACACAGAATCTCACCGTAGTTCCCGAGAGACTCTCTGACGTGACGAGCGGAGCCATACATGGTTTGAAGATATTGAATCACTGTGTCGGCAGGACTTTATTGACAATGTTTCACAACAAAGCAATATTGGATTCAGCCTCAGGGCTGCTACAAGATGTATCTACCTGTACACTTTTGTTTATAAGAAGCCAGGGATGGGCATTGGCATTTTTGTACAAATAACATTGTATATACCAGTAGTTATAATCATGAATGCACCGTAATATGTCAGGACATACAGTTTCAGCTAAATAACATACTTGGCTGTATGTGTCCATACAAACTGCAAAATCTGCATGTTATGCATAGAACAAAATAAGACCAAAACGAGACGTTATTTAGTGTAGTCGCAAAAACAAACAAAACTTAAATCTGCAACAAACTCCTGAGCAAAACCCTGAATGCAGCTTTAACTGACTAACACACAGACACACAGCTTTAATTTGTGATTAATTACAATTTTTACTACATTCCTCTTTGTATTGGTTACTTTGCTAGTAGAGTGTACATATTAAATTCTTTTCATACTTTAATCTCACTCGAACTTGCGCAGTAGTTTTATGTGTTTTCAAACAAAGCAGTATAACTCAGTTACATGAATGCAATAGTAGCTTACGGTAATTTCTGATAGCCGTCGCCTCCATAGGGACTTGTTTTGGTTACTAACTCAGGGAACTGAGGTTTTTTTTGGCCTGGGCTTACTGGTCCTTTTCTACAAGCAGAACTGTCGCTCTAATGTTCTACAGTTCTTTTAATTTCACTGGTTTTCCCATTTTCCTTTAGAAACGCTTGCAGTGCGTTTGAAGGTATGAAGCAGATTTGATTATCTCCTGACGTTTGGAATATCCCAAAATGTTTGAGCCTGTACACTATTAGGTCAACACAGAAAATAAAAGAAGCATTGCTATTCCTACAGAAGAGCCTGGAGTGGCATTTTTATAACTAAACTTTGAAATAAAACTCTTCCAACAATAACTCACTGTGTATGTAACACGTCATTATTCCATTCACAACTTCATCGACAACTAAAGACAAAACTGAAAAAAGTCAATAGAAAAAGTTTATTTTCAAATGGAGTGACAAAACAGTTTCAGACTGAATTCCTTCCTTGATCAGAAATGTTTAAAACATCTTTAGATGATTCAGAGGATTCAAGGTTTCTCACAATAGAGTTTCACAGATTGACAAATGAGATATTTCCTTTCATACCACCCAAATAAAAGCAAGATCTGACGGGAATTTAACACACACAGACACAAATCAAATCAAATGAGTGGCAAACAGCCTGGGGAGGTTTTTCTAACATTTGGAAAACAAAGATGAACTAACTCCACTTTTTAAGCTGCAACAGATTTAAAAAAAGAAGTGTAAATTTGGACAGTGGCCATTTTACTGGGCTTATTTAAAAAAGGTACCAGTGATTATGGGATGGTGATGGTATAATCTGATCAAATCATGCCCAATCCAATTGAATTAAGATAACTGATAAAGAAAATGATCAATAACAAAGCAATACTGACAAAGAACCTAAAACTAAACAGATCAGTCACAGCAATAAACATCTGTGTCCGTATTCACAAAGCGTCCTACGGCTAAAGTGGCTCTTAGTGACGTCACTCTTAAAAAAAATCTTAGAATTTCTTGAATTTTAAGATTTCTATTGGAATTTTCTCATTCTAAGGTAAAAGTAATTCACAAAGCATCTTAAGCCCTCAGAGAGCTCCTATGGTGGAAAACCGTTAAAAGCAGCGAGGAGGACTTTTAAGAAGCCTAAAAGTTTCTTAAACAGACAAGATGGTGGAAAGAGAAAGGAAAGATGTTTAATGGCACGCGACCGGCTCCATCGTACAGGAATAATGTTTGTGGTTGACCTCATCAGGGATGAGTTAACAGCACTGCTCTTCTGTCCAGTTGGGCTTTCTAGTTTTGTTTTTGGAATCCATATCATTTGTTGTTTTTCATCATTTTGTCAAATCAAATCTCTTTTCATAAGAGCTCCACCAATCACAGGAACTGGTGACAGCTGTGTCCGCGTCCACCGTTAATATCAAACACATTAAGTGGTAAAAATAACCAGCATGGACAGAAAAGAGAACAATAATCCACATTTTTAATACAGCCCAAGATATTTGATGGGTTAATTTTACTTTCCATTCACTACAAGGAACACAGAGCGCTTTTTTTCTGTCTTCCTTTCTCTAACAGCCAATCACAGCTTTCAGCAGACGACGGGGTCAACCACACCTCCTCACTAATAGAAACGTTTCTGTCAACTCGAGTTGCTCTTAGAAACTTCCTGAATTACCTTTAAGCTAAGATTCCTTGTTAGAAATTTCTTGGCTAAGTTAGGAGCTTTGAGAGACGCTTCGTGAATACGGGCACTGGTCTGAGGTGTGTTAGATCAGTGCACCCTCAGGAGGTACAAACAAAAACTCACCTGTTGACATCTATTGACACTAATAAACCTACACCAGGGGATTTCAAATGGACGAGCTTCAACCAGGATTTCCCCGGGCTTAACCTGGCATACACTAAAACACTGGAGTGAGGGTTTTATCTGCCGTTACCATTTCAGTCCACGTTGGGATCACGTGCAGGGTTCAGAGCTTATTGACACGAGAAAGAGACGCATGAGATGAGCGCAGTGAGGGACTTCACTGCTCACTGGTTTGACTTCACTGTTGCATCAAAGTACCCAAACCACCAGTCTTGTGGTTTATGCAAATATCACATTACAATGATCTCTATATAAAAAATATCCAATATCTTTTACAAAGAGAAAAACGAGGAGTATTACAATATCTTTGGAGGTACAAGGACGTTCGCAGCCCTCGAGTTAATAGACAGTGTAAAAATATTGTAGTGCTTTTTTCAGTTATAATGCCCAGGTACTCTTAGACTGAGCATTGATTCTTGGGGTTATTACAAACAGACAGTATGAAAATACATTCTGGTAGGACGACAGTCTGGATGGACGGTGCAGTGAGATCTGTGGGACCATGACGAAACCAGAGCAGACCTTAGAGACATAGATTTGCTGATAAAAGCAGCTTTAAGTCCATTTGTAAACACGTCAGTACTTTCCTTTTTTTAATCTATGTGCTATAAAAATTGAAAGGAAAGAAAATCCAGTCACATTATGAAATTATCTTCATAACAGCTACAATCACAGCTTGTCCTGTTCACAATAATAAAGGCACTTTTAATTAAATCAGCTGCAGAGATTAGAGATGTTGGCAGTGCTGTCTGATGCATAAGAGGTTACAAAGTGCCACTGAGAAGAGAAAACGCATTTAGAGGATAATTAACTGCGTTGAAATCACCAAAATAATTTAATGTAAAAGATTAGCCCCGATTTCACAAAAACCTTATGGCAACATGTTCGACTTTGAACGGCCCGCGATGAATCCAGAGATCAGAGGTCGTATTCCGCTGCACACTGCTGCAGGTACCAATCGTACAGTTTAGCCTGTAAAACAAAACTGTGTGAGATTCACAAACCTGATGGATAAAAACTTCTTAACCTTTAAAAAAGTCTGTTTTAAAAGGAAGTATCAAGGTTAAATGGAACCTTCTTCGTTTTGACGACATCCTGGATGTAATCACTGCACTCTGCCATTGTCCTCTTCTCCTTCTTGGTCAGAGTTTTATTCCTCTGGCTGACAATGAAAACACAACAAACACATTTCAATGAGAGATTGTGCATGTCAGTAGAAATCTAGGCATCAGGGGAACTCCTTTTCCAATTATGATTTTTACATTTTTGAAAATAAATTATTAAAGATTTTAGTCAAATACACATTTTAAGAACTGAATATGTCGAAAGCATAAAAGCATAATAGAGACTAATCACAATGATAAAATATCACAGTTGCAGACTATAAAGACTTTCCAAATATAAATAAAACTAGTCCAAGAAGAGTTGTACTTGTTATTGTCTATGTATCCCAAAGCTCATGAACAACAATATCTTATAATGTGAAAAACATTAGGAAGTGTAATATTCAAGCAAAAAACAAAACTAATAGTGTGAGAATTGAGGTACAATGTGGTTAAAGCTCTGTGAGAGGGGGTCTTATCAAGTGAGTAAAACAGTATTTTCTATTGTTCAACCAACTTGATTTTTTCATTGTTTTCACTGTAGACGTGCGACACTTACCCTGCAAAATACTTGGCCAGGAACAGCAAGAGGTAACAGAAAGCCCCCAAAATGATCACAAATAGCACTTGTCCATCTTCTGGAATCCATTCCCATAAATACATCACTATTCCCTGAGAGACACATTAAAAAGCAAATTAATGTTTATTTGCCAAAACAGTTTTTGTTATTTCTTTGCTTTCGAGTTGGAAAAAAGGTCACTGCCGGGACTTACTGTGAAAATAACGACCGTCCGAGCCAGACCTTCACCCAACAGCTCATCCAGCTGCTCATTGGAGAAAGAGCTCACGATGAAACTGAGGATGAAGAAGACGGGCAGAACAGCACCCAGAGTCCCACACAGGAACGAGTGAAGGCGAACACTTTTGTTGTATGACACATCAGCCCTGTGTGCACAAAAACAGGAACATGGATTCCCACTACAGCCGATCCACATTGTTTCTGTAGAGATCGCCTGTCTTGTTGTATTGGAGGGTTCAGCTTTATTAACACAGTGTGCAGTGGTTTAACGTGGTTATACCTGTCCCGCTCCAGTTTGGACTTGATGGTTGAACAAATAAGGTCACAGTCTTTCTCCAGCTGATTCAGAGTCTTCTGAACCGCCTGATTGATGGTCTTCTCTATGGTCTCACAAACCCCATCAATCTGGTTCACACATCTGCTTGGCTAAACAACACAACAGACACATGAATGCAACTGTTCTGAAATTAATACAACCCCCTCCCCCCCAAAAAAAACCCCCAAACAACAACCATCTTGAGCTCTGGAAAATTCCACAACAAACCCTGAGGGATCTGTGACTGACAGCCTTGTGCACTTAGCAGGAAGAGAGGCTTCACTTGCTCAGCAATAAGAAACTGAGGGTCTGGAGGGACATACAGATCCACCATGCAGAGGAGAGCTTTGTGGTTGTAGATCACAAGATGGCGCAACGATAACTCACGACTGGCCCGCCATTGTCAAGGAAACTGATCAAAGCCGAAGGTTTACGGCCCCCCCGCCCCCCACAGCCAGTGGATAACTCCCTCAGTCGTCATGTTTCAGCATGACTCATCAGGTTCAAGCCAGCAGCAAAATAAAAATTTACATTTAAGAAAATCAATCACTGGTTGTTCAACTCAAGGACAGCATGAGCTTTAAATCCAGGCCCAAAATGAAAATGCAGCTCAGGACAATCATTGCTCCAAACTCAGGATAGGCGGAGCAAGACCACACGGCTGGGGGCATCTTAAGTACCAGATTGTTGTCGATTCAGCAGTTTGGATGGAATGGATGTTACAAATGAAAGCATAAAGATGTGACTACAAGCTGTAAAACAACACGGAGAGGAACATAGTTTAGTTTGAATGCATAGTTTAACAGTCTTACTCGCTGCGGGTTCGGGATGTATATTGTCGGCATCTCGAAACCACATTTATTGAGTCCTGGACGGCGACACAGTTCCTGAACAATCTGCATCATCACTCTCTGACAAAAAAAAGAAGAAGGAAAAAAAGGGGTTTAATCAAATGCGGGGAAAAAATATCATCTTTATTTCAAGTAAACTCACCTGTCGGTCTGTTTCCCTCCCAGCTTCGTCGGCCTTGCTGAGGTAGAACATCAGTTTGTCTCCACATTTTTCACTCAGCTTCTCCACTATGTTGAGCGTACGTTTGCACAGTGCTTGGCCCATCGGATCAAAAAACACAAATACAAGGTCTGCCTGTTCTCCTGCACAGAAAATATAATTTGTCAGAGGCACGGAACAGCTGCAGGGTCAATCTTCAGCTATAGGTTTGCAACCTGCATGACATTAAAATAGCTAAATACCTATAAAACAATTCCCCTGTCTGGTTTCTTATCAGTTTTAAGCATGCTGGATATTTCAATAGGTTCTCTAGCAGGTCACTTCATAAAGCAGGTAAAAAGACAAGAAATACTTCATTCATGTCAGATGATTTCTTGCAATTAGGCAGTTTTTTTTTCGAATACAAATATGCTCTATTGCACACACTGCACTACTACAGTTACTTTTTTTTATTAAAGCTTTCAATCATATCTCCAGCCAGTCAGATGGTTCTGCTGTCCTGGATCCATGCACAGTTTGTCCAGTCATCATGACAAACTGCAGCTTGGTGTCCAGGCAATAGTTTTAATATCACCAGCTGGTCTTGGATACCTTGTGTGCAGCATCATGGTGATAGCTGGGTTAGTGTAAACACACAAAGATGTGTCGTCCCACCACCAGTCCGGTTTCACAAATCACCTAGTGATTATATTTGTTTACGTTAGAGGCATTCTTTGAGGTCACCGTCTTCACTCTGACACACCCATGCCATGCGGTCTGCAGACAGGCCACGTTCTCTGTATGGTCACAGGAGGATGTGAAGCTATAGACCTACCCAGCCAGGTGATGGCGCTGTTGACATCAAAAGGGTAAACCATGTCGCCGTCCACCAAACCAGGAGTGTCCACGAACGTCACGAGGCTGAACTTCTTCTGCTTGGAGGTGGAGATCTCAGCAGTCAGGTAGTCCAAGACACCTGGGAAGTACAGAAACTCTTTGTGCACGAGTGCTTTCTTCTAGATGAATCCACAGGAACAAAGACCGTGTTCAAAGACGTTCAGTCTCTGCAGATCGCCACCTCCTCTAATGACTGTACTATGTGCTTGTACAAGCCGCAGTGCAGTCGATACCTGCAAACCTTGGACCTCCCCCAAGGTATTAACATCAAAAACTGAGAGGTCAACTATTTGTACTTCAAGGTTTTTTTTGTTTTTTTTTTAAACATCCTGTCTGTTATTTCGATAAAGACCCATGGATGTGGGATTAGTAATCTGACATTAAAGTCGACGTAATTGCTGATGATGCACCAATCAGCACCTCACCAGAACACTGTGAAATTTGTTTCAACAAAGGAAACATGTATAAGATCTCAATTGTCTCACTGTCCACTAACCAAAGAGGTCTGTTGTCATGGTTACACACAACAGCTCTTCAACTGGCAGCTTTAGCGTGGGGCGTGGGACATAAAGCTAGCCAGTGAAGAACGACTGTGAGGCAACGCACTGGGAGGTTACGACCCCCCCCCCCCCCCACCCCCCACCACCACCACCCCCACCCCCACCCCCCTCAAACAGGATCACTATTGAGACCTGCCACTACTATTGACAAGGTGAGCCTACCTCCCCCATCCTGCCTCCACACAAACATACGCTGCAGCCTGCACTGACAGGGAGGCTGTTTCACACGGAGAGGCAGGTGTTAACAGCAAACACAAATCACATCCTTGTGGTGCAACGAGCGGCTCTGCTGCTGCACATTAGCATTCATTCTCTTACGCTTCCCTTACATCAGCATGGCAACAATATCAATACATGTACCTGCTGCCACACATCCCCAAAGTGTAAAGGAAGCCCGACTGTGCAAAAGACAACTGAAACAAAATGTGCAGATATCACCAAGCAGCTTCTTCTTCGATCTCAAGAAGGACGCTAATTCGTCCTGCAAAAGGTACACGTGCATGCATTTGACAGACATGATAATCGATTTGATCAGAAGACTGTACTTTCAAAGAAAGAACGTAAATGAAGCCCTCACCAATGAACTAAACTGACTGAAACTAACAGGTTCATGCAGATGTGCACAAGAAAACGGGCAAAGGCGGTAAAACATGTTGCATCACCCAAATCAAAACAAAACCTTAATTGAATGAAGAGTGTCAAATCAGACACGACGCAAACACATCGAATGAAAACGAGCAAAATAAAAACAAAAAAACACAAGCAAACACATTTGCTACTCATCATTAACACATTTGACCTGTTACAGAAACTGGGCATTCCCATGCAACGTGTCATCTCAACTCTCCACAACAGGTTGACAAGTTTCAGACAAATCCTTTAACTGTATAATAAACAACATGAAAAAAAATATTTCCAAGCACTTCACAAAAGAAAAAAAAAAGAAAAAATCAAGGGTTGTTTCCTCATAAGGATCTATTGTGCTTTTCTGATGAGTCATCCTCAGTCGTAGCGGCACAGGTAAACAGATGCCATATTTAGAGCAATTCCAGAGGCTCCGATGAAGTTGTAATAAAAAAAAATGCCAGCTTGTATTCCAGCAGCAGATTGCTGGTGCTGAGCTGTGCTCGGGCCTGCCGAGCGGAGCTGTTGCTGCTGGTGCCTGGGCTGTGCCGTCTCTAATGGCTGTGACATTTCTCAGCAGCTCCTCCTGACTACACTGCACTGCTGTCGATGGGGCGTGTGACTCATACGCCATACTGTGAGCGCTCCAGTCCGCACCCAGTGAACCCTCACTCCCTACACACTGCCTGTCAACACACACACACGCACACACACACACACACACACACACACACACGGCCGCTGTACCACAGCTGATAAACAGATCTGAAAGCAATCTCTTAAAAGAGTACCTCACTAATAACAGCTTTGTACTTTACTGTCCAGACAGACATGTCATGGAAAGAGAGCGGGATTCTGCTGTGATATATCCACAGATTGATGAGTCAGTGTTGAGTCATCAAGGTAAAACAACTCAACTCAAATCATGCAACACACACACTTGGTCTCTTATGAGCACAAATACAAAAATACGTCATGACCGCCACAACCAGCATTTCAAATAACGTGATAGATGAGTTATAAATTCATTCTGCTTTGGCTGAAATGGCGAACGACCGTTTTCTTGAGCTTGAAATGAGTTTGTGACATTTGCTTATCAGCCTCCAGAAGAAAATATTCATGTGCCGCACAACAGAGAATTATCTTCAACCTCAAAGGGACCAATCGCTGTCTGCAGTTCATGATTACGTTCGTCTCCTGCTCCCTGTTTCTGTACTGCTGCTGGACCAACGCTGCATCTCCCTGCTGCTCCAGCACATTTCACCACTTCTTTTCACCTTTTGATGTTTTTCATTACGATGCCACCAAATGGCAGCGTCAATAAATAGAGACCATTGCATTTCCGTTATTGCACAATGTAACTTAAATTTCTCTGATGAAATATTCATTAGCCTGCATTGCTAAATGCAGCACTGACATGCAGAACAGTTTAATATCTGCATGAAGAGCTGAGAACGAGATAACGATTCCTTCAAGGAGCTTTCATATAAATGAAGAACGTATATAAGTTTTTTGCAAAAGCGGTACTATCATTCAATTTTGCAAACTGTATTATTAAAAATACACTTTTCAGAAACCAATTATAGTTCTTTGACGGAAACAGGAAAACTAAAGTCTCTTACCTTTGAACTCAAGGATTGGTCGAAAGTGAGGGTAGAGATGTAGAGTTGCATTCCCCTGAGCAAGAATTGACAAGACAGAAATAAGAAACGGGAAAAACACTAATGAGGCAAATACTAATCTGCATTTTTACCGCCCCACCACACTGCAAATTCCTCTCTCTCCAATGTACTTTGCAGTCAGTTCTTAAAGCAGCTGCTGTGCTGCAAGTCTGCATGCCTGCCTTAGCTCTTCCTGTACAGAGGAGATAATCCTTCCACTCTGCAGTCCTGCACTGCAAATATATTATTCATCTTCATCACTTTCACCTCGGCAGGATATGAACAGACACAGAAGGAAAAGAGGAGAGGACAGAGAGAGAGACAAGTGTCTCATGAGCCTGTTTATGTGCTGCAAACACGTGTGTGTGTGTGTGTGTGTGTGTGTGTGTGTGTGTGTGTGTGTGTGTGTGTGTGTGTGTGTGTGTGTGTGTGTGTGTGTGTGTGTGTGTGTGTGTGTGTGTGTGTGTGTGTGTGTGTGTGTGTGCGTGGTTATACACAACACAGCTGCTCAGAGGACCAGCATACAGAATGAGAAATGACCACTGACTGAGGAAGCATCTTCCACACAGGCCTTTTATCTTTATCAACCTTTATAACACACCACAGCTTCACTTTGTCATACTGAAGTTTAATATCGAGCTCCGAACTGAGAAGTGTTTTCCTGAGTATTACACATCACTTTTTAAACAAAACTGGTAGTATCAAATATATACAGGAATACCATTAATTCTGAAGCAAAAATCACCAACAATTTTTGTGATAACTTCTTATTCTGCTTCTCATTCATTCTCCTACACCTCTAAAATAAAATCTCTTTGCAGCGTTGCACCTTGCTGTTCTTACCGTCAATGATTCTCTTTTACGACCACTTGTGATGAATGTAAATCCCTGCGTTTCAATGGCCACGCCTGTTTTCTGTATGTGCTCCTCTGCATACCTGCAAAGAGAGAAATAGGCACCGTGTGCTTACAACATATTCATAGGCTCAAGACTACATGTGTCACAGCACAAAATCTAAAACACCAATTATTTTTGGTTTGTACGGCTGCTAAATGTAGATACCACATTTCAAAAACTGTAAAAAGAAAATTACAATCATTATTTACAATGTAAATTCTCCAAATACGTTCTTGCCTGTAAGCAAACTCTTTTGCTCATGGAGCCTGGCCTGGTCAATAACAAACAGTGAGATATATTACCAGTTAATGAACGAGCTCTTTCCTGCCGAGTGGTTACCCATTATCATCACTATGATCTTCTTTCTGGGAGGCAGGAGCCGGAGTCCCAGGCTGCCAGCAATCTTCACCAGGCCTGAAAACATAACGCGCACGCACACACACACACACACACACACACACACACACACACACACACACACACACACACACACACACACACACACACACACACACACACACACACACACACACACACACACACACACACACACACACACACACACACACACACACACACACACACACACACACACACACACACACACACACACACACACACACACACACACACACAGTTTGCACTGAAAGGCGTATTCCAATACCAAGCCTGGTGGTCCATTGGTCTGATTAATTTGATGTCCATGTGTCAACGTGTCCTTGGACAAGACACTGAATCCTAAGTTGACCCAAATGGCATGCGAGCATCTTGCAGGACCTCCATCACCATTGTGTGAATGTAAAGCACACCAAGACTGCTGAAGCGTTAAAATGCATGACATATATAAAGTCGATTCACCATCTACTGTGGATGCACCAGCTACTCATGGCTGCAATTTCATTTGCAGGATGAACAAACTTCCATTTTACATATATTTGTAACTACTGTAGGAGTCTAAAAGTGATCATCTATCCTGATCTATTCACACGGACACACTCAAAAAGAAACCAAAGATGAAGAGGTGCCATGTGAGTTTCTCACCATTTGGAAAAAGAACAACAACAAAAAAAAGATTCTTACACACCTTTCTTCTTGGGTTATTTTGCCGTTGGGTACTTGGGCAGAGGGAAATGAGAACTGAACTATCGAGCTTGAGATTTGAATGGGCAACAGCCCTGGTGGACATTCCTCTCCTTCTTACGTCTTTGCTTGTGTGATAAAACTGCACATTTGAGAGTGGCCAGCTCAAGACACAACCCTGCTGTCTAAATCAGCCTCCTGGGCTGCCACACCTTAATCAGAAGCCTGGAAACACTGAAGCTGGAAGCAAACTAGAATGAGCATTTCTTCAAAATCCCAAAGTGTGGAAGTATGAATGTGGCTGTGTGAACAGAGTGGTTCTGGATAAGTGTTCACGAGACAGTGGCAGGTCCAGAAAACCAAGATGACACGCCTTTGTGTTTACCAGCAGTGAACCAGCCTGTAAACTGCGCTGCACTGTGCAGGAGGCTTCCCTCATGTGTACTATGAATGCGGCTCTCTGTGTTTTCTGCAAACTGTCAGTTCAAGGCGCGCTCTGCCCTGCGGGGGGGGGGGGGGGGGGGGGGGGCTGCTGCTGCACGAGAACCCACTAACCCCCCCTCCCCACGGTGTTCAATGTCAGCCTGTTTGACACACACACCGACAGCTGCAGCGGGCTCACCCCGGCTTCACACACTCAATCAGATGCATTTCACTCTCACAATCACAATGTAAAAACTTTATCCAGAGCCTGCACACAGCTTAGTTGCGTAAGCGTTTCATCCGTGCGTGCCGGTCCGAGCTCTCGAACTCTCGGGTCCTGTGCCGTGAGGGTTAACCCGGGGGGGGGGGGGTCGTGTATTTACCGTGGTCGCTGTCCACGTACAGGCTGTGGCACTCCTTCAGGATCCTCTCACTCGGGGTGGTGATCGCAGACTCCAGAGGGTTTGCAACAGACCGGACCTTTCTGCCCGACATTATGAACACACATACACACACACAGACTACACACACACCCCAACCGCCCCTCCGCTGTTTCTTAAACTGCCGGGGGAAGGATTTCACGGTTGCACCAACTGGTGGAAGCAGTGCGGAAGAAGCGCCGCCCTGCGGCCGAAACGCCAACATGCACATAAAGGATCCAAAATAAACTTCTGTGTTCTCAAGTAACAGTTTCACTACTATGGAATCACAGGAGTGCCAAAATCAATAGGAAATAAATGTGGAAATATAAAGAGAATCAATAATACAAAAAATATACAAAGGTAGTCATAGTCTTTTTCTATCTTGTCTTTGCTTATTCCATTTTGTCAATGCTTCTCCTGTTTTGCTTTTTGTCATTGCATTTACTCGATGAGTCAAGCAGTCTGGAAAAGACAAAAGCAATACAATGCAAATCAGCAAGGGCTGTTGGCGGGTCTTTCTGTTCAGGGTGACTAGTTCAAAGACAGGTGATTGTAGGACAACTTGTCCACGGATGAGATTTCAAATTTTTTTTTCAGGATGAATTAACAGTTGTTTTGTTTGAGTTTGTAAACCTAAATGTTTTAAAGAAGCTGGTTCCTTGAACTGGTTGAAGTTTAGCGAACAGGTTTTACAGTACTGTCAAGGACAGGCCTGCTTTGTCTCAATTCTGTAGTTGGGAGGATTTCCACTTTCCAGCTGGAGTCATGCCATGAGAAATTCTCTGGAGTTTTTTGTGAGGATTATAAGTTTTTGGTGTGCAGCAGGGGACACACAACGCTGCAGTGGTTTGGCATTTCCCCCTCACAGGTCTTTTGCTTGAGTGCAGAGTTTCTGTGAGGAGGTTTCTTGTTAATATGAGTTTTCTTCAAAGACACTGGTTTTCACCAGTGTCCACCATAACTCTAAAAAGCATGTTGCTGTGTGACTGTCTGACTCCTGGCTTGCCTTGTGATGGAGTGGTGACCTGTCCATGGTATCCTGCCATTATCCACATTTCGTGAGCTGCGATCAGCTGTTTAAAGCAATATAGAAAATGGATGGATTGTGTGTAGCAAACTGTTCAATTCCTTCATTTTCAAACAGTTAATTATTGAAGACCTTCGTTGTACTTTGTGCAGCCTTTTATTGTACCTTACACCAAAGCACTGACTGCTTTAATCAGTAATATACAAGTCAGACCTCATGATACATTATCAGAAGACTGTAAACAAATAAATACACTCATGTTGTAGAATTGGTTTTATTTTCTTTTTTTTATACTGTCTTATTAATAGCACTTTCAAATGGACCATTTTTTTTGTCTCTGTAACTACATTGTTGTACTTTTATTTAGCCAAAGGTGGCAAGACATCAAACAAATAAACTGCTATAATTTTCAATTGGCATTTATATTGTAGTTGAATTTCACGTTGCTCCACACAGCGTATTATACCGGTGCTAGAATATGACTGAATATTTTGTGATAAATGCAGACTAATGCTTCAAAATCCATTCTCTATAAGCTTAAAGTGTTAAGAACATAACAAGGGGGAATTTTATTTCTGTATCTGGGTCAATAGTCAGTCTATTTCCCAAAGCCAAGCCTCAGCCATGTAGAAGATTGTTGTTGAAAGAGTTAATCAGCTCTTTCAGCCTGAAGCTGTGGTCATATGCTGCACCTTACAGCAGCAGGCTCCAATCAGTACTTCATCTGAGCCGGATTATAAACGGTTCTTTCAAACATTTCATGGCAGCTCCCAAAATGAACTTCACTGAGGGATCCGCTGACTCAAAGAAAAGGGTAAGACCAACTTCACCCTTCCAATAAAGGTTTACCGTCACACTTGAGATTAACTGAAAAAGAGGACAATGCAGATTGTTAGAGATTGTTTTTAATCCAGTGGTAGATATGAATTGAAATTATGCAAGATAAATACACAATTATAAACTGAGCTTTTGCATCAATGTATTTAAAGCAGGATTATGAGGGACTCATACTTTTGGTAATGCTACAGATTATTTATGTTTCTATTTGCTATGAAGATGTTTACTCTCACATTATTGTGAATTAACACTTCATGTCATGATTAGGTTTGAAATATTTGATTTAATTATATACAGTTGTAGCTGTAGCTGTTCTAATGAATAGATAATCTCTGGAAAGAATTTATTGTAAAAAAATAAAAATCATTAATCCGGTTTAGATTTCAAAGACCTGTGAAAAGCTATTTTTACAATTAGGAACTTGGTCAAAGTGTTGGGAAAAAAAACCCTCAAACTTTTATTACTATGTACAGCTAATTATTTCAGTTTTTTATCATGTTGTTATTTATAAATGCTTATGTTCAGATGTCATTTCAATATCAAGCTTTCTTTCTTCAGTGAATTGTTCAAGTTTATCACCACTCCTTACTCAAAATACTGTTTAGTCCCTTACTATGTGATCTTTCACCAGCAAGGAATGCATAGATTAATACATAAGTAAATGAATAAATGAAAGAATGAATGAATAGATGAACTGGTGAATGAATGATAACCATGTTTGTTTCTATGTTTGTCCTTTGATGGACTGGCAAACGTTGCACAGTAGACCAGTAGTTCTCTTGCCTCACAGCAAGAAAGTTGTGGGTTCATATAACAGCTGGGCCTTTATGTGTGGAGTTGACATGTTCTCCCTATGTGCATGGGTTTCCTCCGACATTACAAAAACATGCATGTTAATTGGTGAGTCCAAATTGATTATAGGTGTGAGTATGTGTGTGTGTGTGTGTTTGCTTGCTTGTCCAGGGTGTACCCTGTCTTCACTCATGGTTAATTTTGAGCGGCTCCTACATCCCACTACCCTGATGGATGGTGTTCTGTCTTGGCCTATAGTCAGCTCAGCTCCAGTCCCGTGCGTCCCTAAATTAGATAAAATAATCAAGCAGATGACTGGATGGATAATAATAAAGAATATTCTCTAACATCCTAATTTACTTTATGCATAGAATTGAAAAAAAAAAATAACTATAAGGTCTTGTTGGGGAATATTTCAATACTTCAAGATTCAGTATGTCAGTTTGATAGCAAACCATTACATTCCAACAAGAAAATCTCTCAAAGCAAAATGTAAAAATTGTCAAAATTTAAAGAAAGAAGAAAGAAAAAGAAATCTCCACCATTGATGAGGGTGTTTTGTTATGGTTTATGTGATATGTGCCCTGAAAACAGATGAGGCTCGGCATCCCCCTTGGGATTTCTGCCATCAGCCTCCCATTCATCTGACAGGAAAGAAACAGTAGACTTACTGTTAGCTTTTCCTATTATTCTTCACAGAAAGTAATGATAAAGGACAACTGTTCCGTGCTCTCAAAGGGATTTTTGTTTAAATGATCATGTGTTGTTGTTTTTTTAATACATAAAAGGATTGCAGGAGATGACTACTTTTTATTGTACTCATTCTGATTTCATATTTTCTTTTATTTCTAATGTATCAATTCAAAAGTAAAGAATCATGTTTCTGACTTCAGAATGTGCCACACAAACATTTCAGTCGACTGTTAACTGAGACAAACAATTTTTGTTATTTTCAGCATATCTAAAAATAATCACCCCAAAATTGTAACCTTCATGTTTATCCAAGTGTGAGTGTAGTCAAGGATGGAACAGAGGATTCGATATTTCTATAAAATGATGCATTATTTAGACCGTTAAAATATATAGTCCAGATACAGTTATCTTTGTTTCAGAACATTGAATGGAGGTGGAAAGATTGCTGAAATTTCTAACCAAGTAACAACTGTTATGACTTTGCGGTGTGCTAAGTCCTTCCTCAGCTTCTGTGTGTCAAAAACAAAAGAGATGTGGATTGATTATAGGAAGAAGCTGTCTGCTGTCTGCCCTTTATCATTAACAAGCGGATCGTAGAGGTCGTACAAAAGTATAACCACCTGCGTCACAATCGGCAATAAACCGTCCTTTGAGCAGCATGTTGGTGCTCTATTTGGTGCTTTTTAACTCCATTCGATAGCAGTCACTCAAATGATCCACCTGCTCCATAAAATGTCTATCACCCTTCTTCTAAGTAAGGATACGTCTGTCACAGGGCAAACGCCGAGAGACAGGCTGTCACATGCACTCACATTCACACCTATCAGCAATTCAAAGTCACAAGTTAATCTCAAATGGATGTTTTTGGACTGTGGGAGGAAACCAGAATATCTTCAGAAATCACACACACACACACACACACACGCAGGGAGAAGAAACTCCATACAGAAATGGCCCAATGGCCTGCCTCAAACCGAGGGGGTTTCTAACCAGTACACCATCGTGCACTCACTACAATATTTACATTTAAAGCAGATTCCTCAGATAAAAAAAAGTATATTTAAATACTAATTCAGGTCAAAAGATACACTTAGTGGCTCTAAAATGGAGTCTAAAACATGTAAAATGGTAATAAAACAATTAAAATTCTAATTATGAGCATACTCGGTCGACATTAAATCTTAGCAAATTATTGATAATAATATAAATTTGCTTTTAGAGAGCACTTTTCAAAATTCAATACTCACCTCAAATGGTGCTTCACATATAAAACACAAACTTTAAGATGTACAGTAGATGACAGTGTATGTACTTATGTATGAGTGTATGTACACACACACATACACGCACACACACACACACACACACACACACACACACACACACACACACACACACACACACATATATATATATATATATATATATATATATATACATAATTATAATAGAGTAATTGTAATTATAGTAGTGTAATTGTAATTTATTACTTCCAGCTTTGTTAAAAGTTAATGTGAGGTTTCAGAAAAAATGAAAGGAAAGCCTTGGGCTATTCACACAATTTTAAGATGTAATTGAGAAATGCTTGACTTCTAGTGAAGCATGTGGTTTCTCCGAGGACATCCAGCTCAGTAATTCAATATTGACGGACAGAAAGCTTCTGTCAGTTTCCTCTTTCGCTCACTTCTTTGAAAATGACTGATGGTCCTGTGCAGCGGAGACTTCTACCTTTTACTTACAAAAGATACCCTGTTTTGTTTTACTCTTTTTTTCTAACTTCAATGCCTCTCATCCAGTTTTTGGTGTGGCTAAAAAGTGTAAAATCTGGATAAACATGGGAGAAGTTATGGATTCTCTTCACCACGCGGACATTTGAAGACAAGCGATCACTTGTACTTTGTTAGGATAAACCTTTCCTCACATCCAGTTGAACTCTCCCGTTGAGAACAACCTATTGCTTGGAGAACAGCTGCTCTGTGCGCAGGCTTTTCAGACTTTAAAGGAAACAACAGCGACAAAATGCCTAGTGAATTTCTGAATGAATACGAGCCTCTGCTCATTAAAGAATTCAAAGACTCTCCACGGTTAAAGGTAGGCTGGGAGCGCTCGGGTGGGTTTCAAACAAAAAACAGGATCTTGGCTCGGATGTAGCTTTTCTTAACCCAAACTGTTTTAACATGATTGCTATGTATGCTCTCTTATTTGCAGCTTCCCAACAAATCACTTCTGCTGGCTGCCTGTGCTGCTTGTATTGGAGGAACCTTTCAGTATGGATATAATATCTCTGTCATCAATGCACCCACAGAGGTAAAAATCATGTTTTTTGGCCACTGGGCCTCATGATCTAAAAATAGTTTGGTATTTGATGTTTCTCACTTTAGTGACAAAATTGAGGAATTGAGACATGTGTATTCTTCTTTTTTTTATCATTATTATTATTGGAGCATGGAGCGTGCACAAACAGGGGAGAGTCTTGTGTTAGATTTGCTGAGGTCTTGTGCTTCCTATTAGACCCCCACATGATTCTCAACAGACCTGATGACAACTTTACCACAACATTTGGTAGAGCTGCCAAAAGTAGCAACTCTCCTCAGTACAGAAACATGGGCAAAAAAAGAGTACAAGTACTTATTCAATTTATTTATGTAAGTATAAAGTCAAAACATGCAGATTGAGAAAACATACACTCACACATATACACACACACACACACACACACACACACACACACACACACACACGTGTGTGTTTGTTTCCTCATGCGATCTCATTTTTCTTCCTTGTTTTCTCTCCAGTCTGTGCAAAGATTCATCAACCAAACGTGGAGAGAACGTTATCAAGCCAACATATCAGAGCAGATTCTTACCCTCTTCTGGTCCACCATAGTGTCGATTTTCACTATCGGAGGACTAATAGGAGCGTCAATAGGCAGTACCCTGTCTGTGAAACTGGGAAGGTACTGTATGAACAGAACAATGTATTGAAAATAAATGTTGCACGTTTTATTTTCATGTATCAGAGACTTTTAATTGTATGCTGGTTGTTTTAGGAAAGGGACACTATTGACCAACAACATCTTTGCATTACTCGCTGCGGTGCTGATGGGTCTCAGTTACTCTGTGGGACTTTTTGAGTTGCTTATCATTGGACGTCTGATGTGTGGAATAAACGCAGGTACAAAAATGCAGTAACACATTTAAATGATTCACACTTGAAACATTGAAAGAGACGTATTCATTATTAGACGTTTTTTTTTTTACATTTAGTTTGAACCTGCCTTATTTACAATTGTCTTGTCATTGTTGTAGGCATTGGCATTTGTGTTCAGCCTCTTTATTTGATGGAAATAGCTCCAACAGCATTGCGTGGAGCCATGGGAATGTTCACCTCAATCTTCATCACTGGTGGGATTCTGACCGGACAAGTGATCGGCCTCAAGTAAGTCCTCTACATCAGAAGCCAGCTGAGTTCATAAGATCCATCCACACACTATTATCTTCTTCTTTGGGCAGTTTCCCATTGAGACTTGCCACATCTTCCTTAAAAAAAAAAAAAAAAATGTGTCTCCTTTATTCTCCTTCTTCATTGTATCGACACACCTCATCCTCTACTGATGACTAGCTCCATCCACCATATTTTTACCCTGCATTGGTGTACATACATGGCAAAGCAATCTCAACCTTGACTCTCACTTTCCTGTCAAAAACTGTCCAACGTGATTTGCCCTGCTGTAGTCACTCTTAATCCTGTGAATTAAGCCCCGCCACCTCCAGTTCAGCCTCCTACCTCGAGCCATTGTATCATTGACGAATTATGTTGTTCAGGCATGTCTGCATGTAATTCATTAATTACTCAGCGAGCTCCTCGGTGGAGAAGAGTACTGGCCCATCCTGCTCTCCACCACATGTATCCCAGCGATTCTGCAGCTTGTGATCCTGCCCTGGTTCCCAGAGAGCCCTCGCTACCTGCTCATAGACAAAGGAGATAATGAGGGGTGTAAAAAAGGTAAAACAGCACCACAAATTCTCAATGTTTTCAAGTATTAATTTTGTGCCTGTGATAGAGTTGAATGTTTTAACACTTTCTTACTTATAAGTCACAGTACCCCTTATTGACCATCGGGCCAACTACAGTATGTGACCGTATTTTGGTGATGTGAAATTAACTTTAGTTTGATTAAAAAAGTTTTCCACTATGATTCTCAAAAACATAAAAAGCGCGACACAGTAAGCGCCTCCTAAAGACACTAATGACCGTGAAATGTGCCTTTCCATCTGCAGCTCTGAAGCAGCTGCATGGTGCAGCAGACTGTGATGGTGAATGGGATGATATTGAGAAGGAGAAGAATAATTTACTGGGTTTTGATGCAAAGAAACCCTGGGATCTCTTTGCTGATCGAAGTGTTCGCTGGCAGCTTCTCAGCATCATTCTGCTCAGCGCTGCACAACAGCTCAATGGCATCAATGCTGTACGTAGATACATACAATATTCTAGTCATCTATAGTACTGATCACAACACTCATAAAAGTTCATTTGAAGTGTTCAAGCGTTATGTGTTTCTTTTTTAAATTGATGTTTCTTCTTTTCATATTCCTAGATTTACTTCTATGCAGATTATGTGTTCAAACGATCTGGTATTCCCAGTGATAAAATACCATATGTCACAGTGGGCACTGGAGCCTGCGAATGCATCACTGCTTTAACATGTGTAAGTATGAATTTGCACCTTGTCACTCATTAATTTCATTTTCTACCTGATAGTAGTCAGAGATGTATTTACATTCCTTACTAAAGTAAAAGTACCAATATTCCAATGGATTTTAGCATTGAAAGGTACATTACACTCAAATATATCTGAAATTATGTGAAAAACAATAACAAAGCACTTATTTGATACTTCTGACACCTTTTTCCAGATATTTACCTCTCAAAGCAAACAAATGGAGTTCAGCAGAAAATTAAACATTCCCTCTGAAACGTGGTGAATGGAGGTATAAAGTAGAAGCAAATACAAATATAAAAATATCATACAAGTTTCTCAAAAACGTCATATTTGTTTTTATTGAGTAGTGAGTAGAAGCTCTGTATTACTTTCAACCATCAGGGATTCAGCAGACAGAGAAATAGTGATCTCACGTGACCACATGGGACTGACCACAATGATAAAAATACAATCTATAGTAAAGAGAAACAAACAAATCCTTTAGGACCTAGCAGACGTGATGATACAGAGGACAAACTCATCTTTCATAGACAGAAATCTCAAGCTAAACAATGAACAAAGATGTAAGTTATCTGTCTCGACCGGGTCGGGTAAGGACACAGTGGTGAAAAAATAAGGCGATCAAACATACGGAAATAAGGCGTGTGTACGACCATCTGACTCCCAATGAAGTGATGTAAGTCAGGATGAAGTACTGAGTGAAACGCATGGCTGGTGTGTCACAGCATCACTGAAATACCAGTTTATTTGTACATTATTAATCTTTCATTTGATAACTGTACTGCATCCACCACTTCATATTTAGACTTGTTTGTTGTTTATAACATATTATGTACAGTAGGATAGTAGGACTGGGTAGTGTGCAGGCAATCTTTCCAGTGAAAAATCCATCGCTTTTTCTTATTTTTTGCAAGACACATTGAAATGTTTGCAAGTTTTACATTTTTCTTAACATAAATAGAAAATAAAGATCTAAAATCTCATTCATGAAAAAAAGTTTTGAAGTATGCTTATGCAGCTCTGTCAAAATTACAAAGCGTGCCCTGTGAAGGCGTAAGACATCCTAGATCAGAGAGACAATAAAAAGTAATGTACAAATTACTTATCCATGCATGACACTGTGTCCCTTCTTTAGAAACCCCACTACTTTTAACAGTAACTGTAATCAAGCGCTAATTTTGAGTAATCTTTCCACAATACTGGTCATATTGCTTGTATTTGTTGGTCTGAAGCC
The DNA here is from genome assembly GCF_963383615.2 of Lipophrys pholis. Lineage (NCBI taxonomy): Eukaryota > Metazoa > Chordata > Actinopteri > Blenniiformes > Blenniidae > Lipophrys > Lipophrys pholis. Next base: position 18,672,406 of record NC_137638.1, read on the forward strand.
AGTTCTGTTGCTTTTTAGTTGAAATGGGCTCAATGAAATAAGCTGTCTAGCCCTGAAATAAAGTTGTTCATCTCCCAGCATAAATAGAAAGCTAGTATTAAAAGAAAGATATACTTGATCACTCCCAACACTGATACTACTATGCTTTTGTAGCAGGATGAGAAAATGATCGTAAAGTACTTCACAGGATTTAGTGGAACGAAGCCGACAGCGTACTATGAAAGGTCAAAGAGAAGTTATAAAGAAGGTGATTTTGCCTGCAGTGTTTTTGATCTTGTGACATGTTGTGTGTCTGACAGGGTATGCTTATCGAATGTCTGGGGAGGAAAATCCTCATCACAGGAGGATACACTTTGATGAGTATCTGCTGCGTCTTATTCACACTGACGCTCACTTTCCAGGTGATTAGTTCAAATAATGGAGATATTTAAAAATGGATTTGCATTTACTTATGTCTTCGTGTTAACGTATGTGATTGTCTCTCTCTCAGGATGCCAGTCCTGTTGTCCCGTACTTGAGCATGGCCTGTGTTTTTGCTTTTATCCTAAGTTTTGGCCTGGGACCGGGCAAGTAACCAAATCAGTAACTTTTCCCATCATAGCAGTCTGCTGTCTGCTGCTGCAGTTACACAATCGTTATAACTGCTTTCCTTTGTTGTGTTTTCCTCCGTGAAGGTGGCGTGACAAACATCTTGACAACTGAGTTGTTTACACAAAACGCTCGTCCTGCAGCGTACATGATCGCTGGGTCAGTCAACTGGTTGAGCTTCTTCTTCGTTGGCCTCATCTTCCCTTTTATTGTGGTGAGTGTTTAACGCTATTGCTTGCAGCTTCTTTATTTAAATTCAAAACGCAAACTGGGATATTTGAAGGAATAGTTCTCCCTTGCGTTTCTTCCTCGTAGATCGGGCTGCAGCAGTACTGCTTCATGGTCTTCTTGGTCGTCTGCGTCATGGTGGCAACATACATTTTCTGCATAGTTCCTGAAACCAAGAACAAAACCTTCCTTGAAATCCAAAACGAGTTCAAGTCGTCCAGCTACAGAAAGGCCGTCAGTACCAATGGAGCAGGGACAAACCTGTTATCTACTTCAATGTGAAATGTGCCCTTCAACTCACATGCAGAGAAATAAACCTTGTCCAACACACATATTTAGATATAAAAAGATGAATGGGGATGGTTTAGAGTTTACATGTAATGTACAACCATGATCAATGAGACTGTAAGCCACGTTGCCTTCACATATTTACTAGTTAATCAGAAGTGATCTTAATTTTAAATGTGTTTGCCTGTTAAATATTGGTTTGGTCAACTTCTGTATTTTGGATTTTTCATTAAAGCTGAGTTTATGAAAACCATTTTGTCATCCTTCACTGTAGCATACAATCTGGGGGACAAAACCTTCACCGAACTGTTTGCCATGAGTGGCGGAAAGAGTTTTAGCAACAGTAATGCGTGTGAGTCAAAGTGAGAGAGAGAGAGAGACATACAGAGAGAGAGAGAGAGAGAGAGAGAGAGAGAGAGAGAGAGAGAGAGAGAGAGAGAGAGAGAGAGAGAGAGAGAGACTATAAGTTTTCCTACTAGAAATCAGTCTCGACCAAAAACAAAAAGTCCTTTAGCTTTTGAATTCTGGGTGCTGTAAAAGATACAGTATTCAGCACAAACTCAGAATGAAGCTTTGTCACACAGACACAGAATATACAGCAAAATGTTTTCCCTGCATTTAGCCCATCATTAGGAAAGCAGGAGGGTGCACTAACCTGGGGGTTGCCAAGGGTTAAGGGCACGACAGTACTAACCGGTCAGTTGTCGGATTCAAACCTGCAAACCTCCCAATCTTACATCCACTTCTCTAACCTCTAGACTAAGACAATTGCATTCCAGCAAAATCCACCTTCAGTGAAAGAAGAGTCACATACAAGAAGGAGACGCTCATCTACAGAGACCCTGCTAAACGTGAATATTTAGTTCAAACGCTCTACTCCTGTGATAACATTGACTTGGAAAACATACACATGTCCCCTGAAAATAGTGTGATCAGATTAGATTTTCAGCTGATATAAGGCAGATATTGTAAAGAGATCTGCGATAAACAAAAACCTAGAATGATCACAAATGCATGAATATCAACAAGGAGCTTTCTTAAAGCAGACTCTCTCATCTCAGTTATGTCCTTGAGTTACCTTCTTCGGATCTATTGAACTAACCCCTGATTTGAATTATATGCTTCGTTTAGCAAGAAAAATGTGGGCAGTCCAAGTTACTGCTGATTTTAAGCAACAAGCTGTTGTCTAGGGGGGAGGTACGCGCTATGCATGACCAGATTATCCCATGTGAGGTGAAGTAAGGAGTAGGGCCTTTGTTAAACCTTCCTATTTGCTGTTGTCTCCATGGTGTGTCTGCACCATGTATGGTCCCTTTAAGGGAAGCTCGACACAACAGAAAATTATGCGGGTAAACTCAGTTCAGAATTTACAATTTTGGGAACAATCTTAGCTCTTTGGAACATGAAAGTATAAGTTAAAATATACTAAGGAATAAAAAATACAGTATATTTAAAAATCCACATAACCAGCTAAAACTGGACTAATGACAAGATAACCTTTCAATTGTAATTATAAGACAGAAACACTAAGATCTAGCAGACAGACACGTCCAAGTCAAGGTGATCAAATAACCTAACAACTTTGTCTTTGGATTGCAGGAGTATGCCCATATAGACCCAAAGAGAACACAAAAAGATTGAACCAAAAAAAACCTCACAAGGTCCTCTTGGTGTGAGAAAGCACTGCTATTCACTGTACCACAAAATAAATACTTCTTTCATAAACAAAAAAAGGTTTTAAATTGACTTTAGAGTGTTTTCTTACAAGGCGCATAAGCTGCTTAGAACCACAGGGTTGGTTTTTTTAAATGCAGTTTTATCTTTCGACTTATGAAGAATTAGTTCATATTCAAAAAGACCAACCCCTTATAACATCCTGTTGAGGGAGAAAACATTGAACTTAAGCTACTTTAGAGGACTAAACAATGAATTCTACTCAATCCTGCTACATGATTATCCCACACCTCCTAATGGTAAAAAATATCTTACATGGATATGATGAGCTCCTGTTCCTGCTCTCCATGCTCTGCATTTATCACCTTCCTGTGTTTTCCTCTATCTGCTCTGTTTGATCATGATACATACATTTGCAGTATTTAATCACTGACAGAACAGTCAAACTGCCCTGACATTAGATGTAATGAGGTGTCAGACACTCTGATTACTCGATTACTAGGTTACTTGATAACACACCAGTTGACTGAGAGCAAGGCAGCAGGTCTGAGCAGAACTCTACCTAACTCTTCCTAGCATTTTCTGATTTTTCTCTCTTTTTATCGAAGTAACAACCTCCAGAATAATATCTATTGTCTTTCCATGAAATGTGGCATGTGGGAAACCCACGTACATGGAAAGAACATGCAAACTACACACTGTGAGGTAAAAGTGAACTATGAATAGGATGTGTTAAATGCAGGGAAATATTGTTCCTGAAAGGTATCTACATTGTAAACAAATTGTAAAAAATTGTGCCACAATCTCAATACATTTAATTTTCTCTTGGCATCTTGTGCATGTAGTCTCCCTTCCAGCAGGGGGCGCTCGTAAATTCCAACCACCAGATAGTAGAAGAAGTAGATGAAGTACCTCCCATTCAACATGGCGACTTAGAGAGAGGACCATGCACGTTTGTTGACGTTTGTATTCAAACCAAGCTGCTGTTTTATTATTTGATTCACAACTGCAGCCACGATGTCGAGGCTCATTATTAAAAATCTCCCGAACGGGGTAAGTGAGACTCCTTGACAGTACCAGAATCACCTTGCTCCGTCCTGCTGAAACCTAAGCGTGTGCGTTTCTGTCTCTGTGTACAGATGAAGGAGGAGAGGTTCAGGACCATGTTCTCCGCCTTTGGCACGGTGACAGACTGCACCCTGAAGTTCACCAAAGACGGAAAGTTCCGCAAGTTTGGCTTCGTGGGCTTCAAATGTGAAGAGGATGCGAACAGGGCTCTGAAACATTTCAACAAGAGCTTCGTGGACACATCCAGAGTGACGGTGGGACCTCAAGTCATGGAGACACACGCCTGCTGTACACATTATTATTGTTTTCCACATGTCAACCGCATGGATGGATGCTTGTTTGTTTCAGGTGGAGATGTGCAAAGCATTTGGAGACCCCACCAAAGCTAAAGCCTGGAGTAAACACAGTCAGAGCTCAGGACAGGATAAAGCCCCTGCTCCGCCTGCGTCTGAGGGGCAGAAGGTAAGAAAACAACTTAAATGATGTAGAAAACCTTATGAAACTGTCACAAATCCTTCAACATGTGAACAGCTATAAATATCTTACACTTCATCATAAACCACAAGATATCGATCAACAGACTGCAATCAGAGGTGGGTTTTTCTGGGTCTGTCCTTCAGTGGTTTAATAAAAGGAACTTTCAACGTTGTCATCAACATCAAACTGTCTGATGTGTCCAGCCTGTCCTTTGGGGTTGCTCAGGGCTCTGTCCTGGGCCCTGTTTAGTTTCAAGTCTACCTGTCTACCTTGGTTGTCTCATGGGTGGTTTTAAAAATATGTCCTACCACTACCACTGTTCCTTCACTGACTCAGAGTTTCATGGCCTGCAATAAAAATTGTCTTTCTTCAAATTACCTCCAGATAAACACTGACAAAACAGAAACTCTGATCATTGCCCATGATAAAAAAAAATTCCTCTAATCAAAAACCACCTTGATGCTCTGGGCTTGACTGATTGAACCAGCCTCAGGAACCTCGAGGTTAGGTTTGATCAGGCCATGTCTTTGGAGGGCCACTCCCGACAGCTGACCAAAAACTGTTTTACCACCTGAGAAATATCTCTAAAGTGAGGAGGATGCTATCAAAACCAGACCTTGAAATGATTATCCATGCCTTCATTTCGTCTTGACTATTGCAATTCCATTTTCACTTGCTTCAATAAGACCGCAACGTTACTACGTTACTGGTTGTTACACCCCTGTTGAGACCAGAGTTACTTATCCTTTCTGTAATTCGGGATCGATTTCAAAGGCAACAAGTATTACAAATGTTACCTGTTACAAACCTCTTGAATGATTGCAGTTGCATTCAGGGCACATAAGGCCAAGTGTGACCTTAGTTGGATAGCCATAGAAGAAAAACTATAACAACAATCAGAAATGACAATTAGAAGTTTTTTTGTTGTTGTATTGAAATGTGTGGAAATGGTGGTAAAGTTCACATTTCATTAACTGTTTTTTATTTCTTTTTCTTTATTCAGAAAAATAAACAGACAAAGGAAACCGTCGGTGTACTGAAAAATGTGAGTATATTAACAACCAAGTTTATCGACAAATAAAATGTACCAGCATAAGGTTACGTGATAAAGTGCGCTTTGATTTGGGCATCAAGTACTAAACTATATTGGGAAGTTTAATGATCTGTAAACAATCACATACCTGAAATACACTCTTATTAAGCACAACTGAAATGGGGATAATTCCCTCTTTAAAGTTTTAAATTAGATTTAAAAGTAATTTACTCAATAGCCATGCATTTATATGTTTATTATTTCTGTAGTTGTGTTCATAATCTTCTCTCATTATAGCTGGAGGACGAGGAGGGATTCCAGGAGTTTCTGTCAGTGCATCAGAATCGAAGCCAAGCGCCGATCTGGGCAAACGACACAGTGCAGCAAGCAACACATGCGGACAAAAAACAGACGAAGTCCCAGAGCAAGACGGAGCATGTGTCAGATGATTATCTCAATTTTGATTCCGGAGAGTCTGAGGATGAAGAGGAGGATGATGGTGATGATGATGTTGGTGGTGATGAGGATGATGATGGTGAAGGTTGGTTATGATTTTATTAAATTTTTTTCAATTGTTTACGTTAAACCCTCACAGTTGGAGGAACAGTATAAACATGCTCCAACAAAATACTATTAAATCGGGATGTTGTTTCTCTCAGTGACCACAAAAGAAGCACTGAAGTCCAGCTTGTCAGATATGGACTACCTACGCTCGAAGGTGGCTCCAACAGCAGACATCAGGGAGCAGAGTGGTGATGACGATGATGATGATGATGATGATGAGAAGAATGATGGTCCAGTACACCACATAGACAGTGCCTATGAGAGTGGCGACAGAGAGAACCTCGCCAAGACCAAGATGTCAGTTCCTTCAGATGTTAAGAAGGACAATAAAGTGAAGAAATCTGCCCAGCAGGAGGTGACTGTTCAGAGAAAGCTGTATTTTAAATATTTGTATTCAGTGCAGGGCGTTGTTTCTATGGATGCTTCAACTATCTCCATGTGTTGCTTGCAGATGGAGCCCACAACAGACTTCACAGTGAAATTGAGAGGGGCTCCATTTAATGTCAAAGAGGTGAGTCAACAAAAGCTTCCTGTGTGCATTCAGAGTGTTTTGGTGTCCGTATCACTGACGGTTATGTCATTGCATGTTTCGCTTCAATAGCAACAAATTCGCGAGTTCATGACGCCGCTGAGACCTGCAGCAATCAGGATTGGGAAGAACGAAAGTGGAAATAGAACTGGTATGTCACCGATAGCCCATTAAAGTCACTCTGGTGTTTCTTTTAACATTATGACTGTCTAGAGCAGTGATTCCAAAGCTGGAAGGCTCACTTCCCTACGCAGCTGCGTCAACGATTCAAGGCCCTCTTGATTTTAAGGGAGGAGTCAGCATTTAATTGACTGATGTCACAAAACTACTCAGTTTAGGTTTTTAAAAGTGTATAGCAGCAGGAGAAAAAATGTTGGGGCATCAGGCTAAAGAGAAAGATGACTTGATCTAAAAGATGGAGAAAAAAAACCCCAAGATACTTACATGGAATATGACTTCATAGAAGCAATGAACAAAATTGGAACTGAAAGCATCTTTTGTGGTGAAAAACAGGCGAATGAACATTTGCCTAGATTACAATGGTGAAAATTTGGCTCCCTCAAGAAAAGGGTTGAGAATCACTGATCAGTCTGACCTCAAAGTGTTTATACAGATAATATGCTGTCCCATAGTTGAGTTTGTGTTGTGTGTGTTTTAGGCTATGTATATGTGGACCTGCGATCTGACGAAGAGGTGGAAAAGGCTTTGAAGAAGAATAAAGATTATATAGGTGAGAAATTACATTGATACTATTTGCACTGTCCCAGAATATACAACAGCATATTAAAAGTATAGAACTGACTAGAAACAGAATCTGAAAGACTTATGGATGAAATGCCTGAGAATGTATGTAACTAGACTATCATAAATAAAACAGAGGACTAATTTTAAAAAATCTAATCAATGGATAATATAACACTATTATGTCCATTTTCTAGTGTGTTATTAGTGGAGTATCTTCTCATTACAGAAAATGCTTTGTGAAGATGTGTCCCCCACCCACCCACCCCCCCACCCCCCAATCATCCCCTGAATTTAATGTCACTTATTCCTGATTGGTGTTAGAAAGGCCCCAGATTCCTTTGTGGATGTGAATGTTCATACAAGACAGCCTGAGTTTATTAAAATTAAAAACATTTAAAAAACTTAATTGTACAAATCCTAATCTGTACTGATAGTCTATATTTTTCATGTTATACTGGTATTTGTGAAAAAGACACTTACAAATGATGTGCTGTGACCGGCATCTGATTTCAGGAGGACGCTACATTGAAGTTTTCCGTGTGGATGCCTCAGGGGGCAAATTCAAGAGGGAAAGAAATGCAACGGAAATTGACAGAAACTTCACCAGGAAGCTCAAGGAGGATGAGGAGGAGGAAGACGTTGCAGAGTCGGGTCGACTCTTTGTCAGGAACCTCCCTTACACGTGCACAGAGGAAGAGCTCAAGGAGCTCTTTGCTAAACATGGTGAATGTAAAAACACACTACAGTACATTCTGACGGATTCAAATATTTGCACAGGTTTTTAACGTGCCAAGTTCACCCTGCCATCATCCAGGTCATTTGTAACTCTACAATCCTTGCAGGTCCTTTATCAGAGGTGCTTTTCCCCATCGACAGCCTGACCAAAAGACCTAAAGGGTTTGCATTTATAACCTACATGATCCCAGAGAATGCTGTGCTGGCTCTCGCTCAGCTCGACGGACACATATTTCAGGTATTGATTTCTGTTTTGAAACATCCCATACTGAATATGTATATGACATGGCCTTTAGTCACAGTCTTGCAGTCATTACTGTTTGAGTCATTCCTGCTGCTCATCTGAGTAAAGTAACACCTTTTGTCTGGTGCGTTCAGGGCCGAATGCTTCATTTGCTTCCCTCCACTGTAAAGAAAGAAAATGCAGACTCCGCAGATGCCGGTGGTCCAGGTTCCTCGACTTACAAACGGCAAAAAGATGCTAAAAATAAAGCTTCAAGTTCCAGGTATGCATGGTCACATTTGCCCTCTGCTCTCGCCTTGCCATCTTTCATTTACTGATTAAATGTCTGCTTCTCCGTAGCTCACACAACTGGAACACTTTGTTCCTGGGTACAAGTGCAGTGGCAGATGCTATTGCTGAAAAATACAACACCACCAAAAGCCAAGTTCTGGACCATGTGAGTCACTTTAGAGCCGGTTCTTTCAAACGAATCGTGTTCTTCTTCTATTGTATTGCCCCATCAAAACTAAATGGCTTTATGTTCAATATATCTATATATGGCTTTGTGTGGCTGCTATTAGTGCACTAACTGTGAAATTGACCAGTGAAATCATTCCAGGTGGTAAATATGTGATGCTGTTTGCCTCAAGCTGGGGTATTTCACAGACTGTTATTCCCGCAGCATACAAATGATTGAGTGCAACTCATAGTGGTACTGTTTTGTCTGCAGGAGTCAAAAGGAAGTGTTGCTGTGAGGATGGCTCTGGGGGAAACACAGATTGTCCAAGAGACTCGGCAGTTCCTACTTGACAACGCTGTCAGTCTGGATTCCTTCAGTCAGGTACATTAACTGTCTGTTGACACGACAAGCAGTATTTTTATAATCTCTGTTTCTTCTATAGAATTAAAGATAAAGTACCATGACGTTTGTACCCTCTATAGTTTTATGTACTATTTTCCAAAGTTGTTTTATTTTATTTCTAAAATTTAGACACTTTATCTAACGTACCAAGTGTGGGCCCTATACTTGATTTTTTTCTTTTGGTGTGATTTATTATTTTTTTTAATCAAAAAAGAAAAGAAAATCCTCCATAAATGTGAATTTGTGGTGAGTTTGCCACATACCGTATGTTGCCAGTCCTCATTTGAAATTTCCACGTTCGTATTCTCATTTATATATTTAGGGCAGTGTTTATTAATAAACAATCTTCACACAAGGCAGATCTAATCTTTGTTCCCTTGTAAGAATTTAGGGTCATTTCAATCACACCATTGATTTGCACACAGGGATCCACTCTGATCTCTTTTTTTGTAATAATCTCTCAATTCTAGGTGTCTGAAGAGCTTGTAATCCAAACCGTACTCCCCTTTCATATATAACCCTCAAACTGACGATTCTCCTATAAAGAGTATCGTGTTGATTCCAGTGTTTACTCGCTGTTGGAATTCAATATTTTTTCTTCATCCTTTCATTTTATTGTTGTGAACAGTAGTTGCAATCTTTAAGTGCTGAACAGAGCTTTTAATTTAGACATAATATAATCCCCTTTTTGTGATTTTTTTTTTTTTAAAATTATTATTATTATTATTTTTATACAGGCAGCAGCAGCAAGAAGTACAACTGTGATTCTGGTGAAAAATCTTCCAACTGGAGTGACAGTTTCCGAGCTAGAAGAGCTGTTCTCGCCTCACGGTTCTTTAGGCCGAGTGGTGCTGCCGCCTTCTGGACTAACGGCCGTCATTGAATTTCTGGAGTCAACCGAAGCAAAACGGGCATTCACAAAGCTGGCATACAGCAAGGTTTGTGCTTCTCCTGCAGGTGTTCCCTTTACGTACTCGAGATTTTTCTTATAATTCTGATGTTTTTCTCAACTTGATTTTCAGTTCCATCACGTGCCTCTGTATTTGGAGTGGGCGCCTGTCGGAGTTTTTGTTGCAGAAAAGCCCAAACCAGGTAAAATCCATCAGTCAGATACCCGGTGGTCGTTGAAGGATTTTGTTACTTCTGACCATAAGCAGGACAAAGTAAACCCCCACAATATTTACATTTGACCTGTTTATCCTAGTTACGGTCCAACAAGAGACGCCAAAAGAAGAGAAGAAGGAAGAAGAGGAGGAGGAAGATGAAGAAGAGGAGGAGGAGTCGGCACCGGGTTCAACACTCTTTATCAAAAATCTTAACTTCAGCACAACAGACGAGAAACTAGAGGAGGTTCGTAACTTTAGACGTATAACTATCGATAAGTCGTTTTAATCAACAATCATCAGTATTCAAAGTCTTTTTCATTTATTTCAGACTTTCTCCAAATGTGGAAAAGTAAAATCTTGCACCATCTCCAAGAAGAAAGATAAAACAGGTAATTATGATCGCATAGAAGATTGTGGAATGAAAAAGAGAAGATTAATTTATAGTGACTTTATTTCTAATTATTTTCTGAGTTGTTGTCAGTCAGTTCCCTGACTCAGAATGATTTTTTTTTTTTTTTTTTACGCACGGGATTTAGGAACCTAATTTCTTATATGGCTGAAGATAGACAGCCTTTCCTTACACACCATAGTGCTTTTATAGTTTGCTTCCATAAACAATTTAATTACAAGCACATGGTGATTCTGTGATAAGCATAATCAGTTTTTTTCTGTGATCTCCTACTTCTTTGTCTCACAGGTAAACTGTTGTCTATGGGTTATGGTTTTGTTCAGTATCAAACAACGGAGTCTGCGCAGAAAGCCTTGAGGCAGCTTCAGGTACTCGTCGTACTTACTGACTCCCCTGACTTATTTTTTCACTACTTGTCTTTCAAACAATGTTTTTTTTTCTTGTTTTTCATCCCTCCTCCAGCACTGCAATGTGGACGATCATCAGTTAGAACTGAAGATTTCAGACCGAGCCACAAAGTAAGAGTTGCATCAGAAGGGTTATATCCCATGAGATTTTTTGCAACTGCGGGGGCAACATAAGGATGCAGTCTGACATCTGAACCTCACTCCTGTTTCTGCTGTCCTTTGTGCAGGGCGACCGAGCTTTCACGAAAAAAGAAACAAGCTGAGAAGAAGCAGACCGGTTCCAAGATCCTTGTGCGCAACGTTCCCTTCCAAGCTACTGTCAGAGAAATTCGAGAACTCTTCTGGTAGATGCCATTCACAAACATCCATATTCACCACGTTTGGAGAAAGTTTTCACTGGTACATGTTAATTCATTTAATTCTACATCTTTTCAGTACATTTGGAGAGTTGAAGACGGTTCGTCTTCCGAAGAAAGCAGCGGGGACGGGGAAACATCGGGGCTTTGGATTTGTTGATTTTGTCACCAAACAGGATGCAAAGGTTAGTCGGGGGTTTGATTACTGAGGTTGTTTTTTTTATTATTTTTAAGAACTGTTAAGTGCTGGGCTGCTTATTTTGTTTTCTGAACAATGCTATATTTAGGTGTTTATAAAGTTTACCCTGATAAATCATTTCCCTCTGTTTTGCATACAGAAAGCTTTTGCAGCTCTCTGCCACAGCACTCATTTGTATGGGCGACGTCTTGTGCTGGAGTGGGCTGAGGCCGAGGAAACGGTGGAGGCGCTTCGGCGGAAGACAGCTGAACATTTCCATGGTAAACCTGCAGTGATTTGAAAAAAATAAGTGCCATTTCTTTTTTAAGAATTCATTTGCAATCTCTTTGTTTTCCATGTTAGTGGCTGCCAAAAAGCAACGGAAAGCTGAGGTTTTGGAGGGAATCATGGAGACGATGGAAACAGATGGACGCTCAGAAGACTGAAGGGACTGAATGAAATTTAAACTGTGATATGTGGTCCCGTTATTTGTTCAGAATTTTCTACATGACACATGTTTTGTATAGATTCTGTAAAGAGATGTGATGTGACTGGTTTATATATAAAGTTTACAGTATTTCAAAGCTGCATGTTGCACTTTGTCTTATGTTTGCATGTGTGATTACAAAGATATATTTATTTGTCTTTCTTGTCTTTGAATGAACAAGTGGTGACCAAGGCCTGTTTTTGTTTGGTGAAGCATCCATTGTTGAAGGTGGAGCAATGGCAAAACCCAAATGCACATGTGAAGTGAAAAAAAGGAACCAGAAGAAAAATACATTTAGCCAAGAAAGCACAGCCGGGCGATGTGCAGTGGTGAGCAATGTCTGAAATTGGGGTTTCTGGATGAAGGCTACATGATATCCTTGTGCCAGTGTGATTGTTCTCTGCCCCCACAGTCCAAAGACGGGCATGTTGAGTTAAGTGGTGACTGTTCTTTTTGCAATGCGATGAACTGGCTTGGGAATGATTGGTTTTACTATTTGCCCAACGTTAACCAGAATCAGCTCCAGCTCCCCGCAGCTCTAGTGTTATAATAGATAGCTTTATTGACAAAGGAAAACAGATGGACTGTCTGTCAATGCATATGAAAGCTTTTACTTTTTGTTCTTTATCAGGAAGTATGTATATACTGTATGGTAACATCCCAATTTCTTCCACAACAATAGGTTAATTAGTCACAATATGATTTAATGATCTAATAGTTCTTCTAAGCATTAACGTTGTTGCATTTGCAGGATTTAAAGACATTGCAAAAATCATTTCAATGCATGCACGGCACTTCTGCTGAACTCTTCAACACTTGTGGTTTCCTCTTTGCAAAGCATCTCTTCCTGACAGTGCAGCTAAATGGGGTGGGTCGCTTTTGGTGAAGCAGCCATTGTTCTACATTAAGTAATGGTACAAACCAAATACTAACACTAAGAGGAACAAGAAGACCAAATGGGGAAAAGGAAATTGTGTGGCACTGGAGTGTGATCTGGCATCTGGTGTGTCTTCTGCGCTGCCGTTGGAGAGCATACACATGGTTTTGGGAAACGAGATTTGTGGAAGTACGGTGTGGTCCTCTTGTCCCCCACCATTGGTAGTGGCTGAACCGTCGGCTTCTGGGTGGACTGGTGAGAGCGATATTTTCCCTGTTTAGCCTGAGCCCACGTCACAGCACAAACAGGGAGGTGACGTGGAGCAGGAGGTCAGTGTGAAAGCTACAGCAGACCTGGTGCTGTTGCCCATGTTCCCCGTCACAGTGTGTAAAGAGGACTGGTTTAATGCGGAGAATGCCGACCCTACACTTTCAAAGGTGCTGTTGTCTGAGGCTCAGATATGGGATTTGGCACAGGGTCACCTCGGGTGTGGCCGGCCTGTGGCAGTGCCGGGGTTGCTGCTGGGGTTGGTGGGCCAGGCTTGGCGTCGCGGTCTGTGTCGGGGTAGGGGTTTGGGGTGGTCGGTCTTCCTGGGGGCCTTGCTGGGGGGCTGTTGGCCACATCTCCTTGCCCTGTTGTTCCCTGGTCAGGTGGGCTGGACCCACATTTGCACCACCTCCTAAACCACACAACATTCACCCCACACACACACACCTCACACACACCCCCAAGCCCCACACCCGTGGAGCATGTTTTAAACGCACTACATACACCCACAACTGGAGTGAAGGATTCAGGGGGAACAGGGCGGGCTTCCGGTGGGGAAGGCTGCAGAGCAGTGGTGCCCTGCCGCCCTCTGCTGGGACCCTGCTTTGCCCATCTCCACACCCAATTTTAATGCCCCACACAGCACCTTGGTTAACACCAAGTCACAGGATTGGGGAATGTTGCTCGTCAAGGATTGAGAAACATACTAAAAAGGAAGGATGGTGACCAGCACTTTTCTCGTCTGGTGTGGCTCGTGGGGCTCCGCCCCCTCCCTGACCGGGATACAGTAATAGGACTCGCGGTGGGGCTGGCTGCTGCTTGGCAGGGGTCCTGGGCGCTGGGGGGGTGGGGGCGGATGGGTTCTGCGGGGGGGGGGGTTACTTTGGGATGGATTGCGGTGCCAAGGGCGACTTGCCGGCACAGCAGGGCTCGCGGCACCGCCGCAGGGCGGCCCCATGGGGTGAGCCAGTCTTGTGTTGGACTCAGGGTGCACGGGGGTTGGGTGTCCTGTGTCCTCTGGGGGACCTAATGTGGTGGGGACGCATCTCAAGCTGACATTGGCTCGGGCTCCGGCTGGGTCTGGGTGGGACCGATGTGGAAAATCTTAAGACCTTTGTACTGAGCAGTGTTGCCACAGTTACCTTATTACCTAAAAGTAATCTGATTACTGATTACTGGTTACTTTTAAAAAGAAGCAATCGGTGAAGTAACAAAGTTACTTTTAAAGGAGTAACTAAGTTAGATTACAAGTAACTTTTTAGTTACTTTCAGCACCTGCCGACAACGCCCCCCCATCGTCTCAACATAAAAATTACAACTGGTTTGGTCAAAAACTCAGTTTGATCACTGCCTGGCCTCCTGCTGATACATATTTAACCTTTGACCTTCATTCTTTGTATTTATATCTGACTCTTTGTTTTATTGTTAGATTTTAACGATATCTGGTTTTATTTACCCGGAGATGTATTTGTAGTCTGTTGCACTAAAGGCGTTTTTTCACCGCACAAAAAGTGCGGGAATGTACTGGTATAGTTCGTTACGGTTCGGGTTTCCACCGCAGAAATTTGGGATTTCCCATAGAATCCCGCTCCAAAGGTGGAGGCTTTTCCGCTCCCCCTCTGTCGGGGTACTCCGGATCATGGAACAGGTCTGGTTTTGAAGCGCTGTTTGCTGATTGGTGAGTGATTTACTTCACGCCCTCAATATTGTAATATGTCTGCTGTACGAATCCTCTGTTGTTAACGTATTCAGCTTTGCACTAGTTGTTTTTTTTTGTTTTGTTTTGTTTTTTGCTGAGCAACTTTCATGTTGGTCCCCAAAGAGCTGACGCGAGGCAGGACGGAGACCGGGACTCAAGAGCAGACGCTACGGCCGTAACCGATGCACTAACGAGTCCACTCGTCACGTCGCTGGTCGGTGCTCCATCGCGTCGCCCCGGAGCTTCGGTTCCCCGACGCTGGAACCTGCCAGCTGTCCTGGCGTCGCCATCTCTGCCTCCATGCAGAAGTTGCAGCCGTCACAACCAGCGGCGCGACACCGGCACCAACCGGCTTTGTGACACGGGAGTGGCTCCGGTGTCACAAAGCCGGGGCGACGTTCGTTCTCTAGGAACCAACATGAAAGTTACCGCTGCAGCTCTGTGGCTGCAAAACAAATTATAAATTCCTGGTGCAAAGCGGAGTATGTAATCAACAATAGAGGATTTATAAGGTCCAGATCTGTTGCCCGGTTGAGATTACTGTTGCAACGTTGCATATCTGCGGAGCTCTAAACTCCGCCTACATTTTAACGGGTGTCTGCTTTGCCGGAGCGCTCCGAACCGCTCCGTTCCTTCCCTGCACTTTTGTGTGGTGGAAACAAGGCTTTTTTTGTCTATTTATTTACACTGCCTGCTCTATGCAACCTTTTAATTGCCCCCCTTCTGGGGGCAAATGACGTCTTTGATTGATTTAGAAAAGGGTGGGGGCTTATTGCAATGTTCAGGTAACAAAAGAATTGGAACCAACCATCGTCATCAATAAACCTTAACGACTCGTTGGAGTGACTTGAAGTGTGATTGGCTGAGAGTGGAGTCCTGCTGGACGCTACCATAGAAACGCACAGTGACTTGGACAAGTAACTTTAATCTGATTACTGGTATAGAAATAGTAACGTGTTGTATGACCACTTTTTTTAGTAATACGTAATCTGAGAGTTAACATAATATAAAGACGTCTCAGTACCAGTGATGCCGGTAACGTGTTACTGAGGTATCTGCAGCTGGATGGCTTCTGTCTTGAGAGCTGCATCCAGAGTGGCTGGCTGAAATGCAGGAAGCCTTTCAAAAACTTAACCAAGCGTCAGTCCGGCAAGCCAAGCTGGAGCTGAAACCATGTGCTCCATGCCATCCTGTCAATTATTACTCTTTGTATCTCCCCAGTGGTCCTCGGCATGCCTCCATGTTTAAGATCAGTGGCTGCTGTTGCCACTATGATTGATAAATCCTCACCAATTGTACTTGCACACGATTGTGTAGTTTACGTGCCACATGCACTCTTGCACATATTGAATACTGCTGCTACTGAGATACAGGGAGTGTGGAAAGAAATTACGTTTTCTCTCTTAATGATGATTGAGAGAGGTCAGTGTTGACACATAAAGGGGTGTGCACAAGACTTGAGGGCTGGCTTGTGGCCTGGTGGTCGTCCTGTTTGGAAAATGATCTTTTCCTCCATGTGTCCGTCCTTGAGCCACACATGGAGGACAGAACATGAACAATGCCAATTAATATCCAAATCATCCAGGGATTGACAATTTAATAATATTTAGCATTGACAAGTAATTATCTCAGTTTGTTTGTTTGTGTGTTTGTTTATGTAGAGTCAACAACATAGATGCTATAAGAAAGCATTTCAGCGTCTGGGTTGGGGTAACTGAACAGGCCTGATCACCCTGTTGGTTATCACAATCCTGATTGTCTGAATTAATTTGTGGTGAGAAGCCTAAAGAAGGAAATGACCCAATACCCAGATAAACACAAATCAAATCAAACTTTATTTGCGCTGCAATTTTTTTGTATGAAAAGGTGCTATATAAAGTGCTTCGCATACAATAAAAATACAGTGAAATAAAATATAAACACTCACATGAAAGCGCACTCATACGAACGCGCACACACCACCAACCCCAACTGCCCTTATCAAAATATAAAAACTGATGTAATAATGGCAAGAGTCACTGTGGACGTGACTGGACTGCTGTGTGAGTTCATAGCTTTCAAAGTGAACCATGTGGCAGTTTTAAGAAATGGTAAATCAAGAAAATACAGACGACTCTACAACGGACTGGGGACTATGTGACTACATATGTGAGTTTCATCTACAGGTGTCCAGGAGCCGAAGCCTGGATGATTATGATTATGTATTAATGAAGTGTCTGTCTGAGTCTTTGTTTCCTAGACAGAAAGGTCCACACCAGATGCTGGTGGGGACGAGAACAGCCCTGCAGGTGAAAGGAAAAGCAGAATGTATCCATGTGACAATGTGCCGTCGGTCACCCCAGGCTAGTTCGGACCAACCCGGTCCGGAGACGGACGTGAAAGTTCAAGGAGAGTAGTGGGGTGGGCTGTCCTGTCCTCATCCTGCTGCTGGTGTTCTCGACCAAGGTGGTCCAAGGAGATCAAACTCTCTATGCGGAGGCGGAGAAGCATGCAGGTTGTCGGACTGGATGAACATCCACCACAAAGGAACTGTAACAAGACATTCAACCAAAGTAGCGCCAGCTCCTGCTAAGTAACACATTCAGACGCACAGTATTTTAAACTAGAGACTTTTAGACTGACTGAAATTCAGGACCAGGGCTGGATTTTGGGAAATACACTTCGTCTGTATAACATGGGACCAAGTGTGTCCCTCCTAGATCCTCGCAACCAGAGAGAGCTGGACTATCAGCCAGAAGACACTATGCCTGAGACAAATAACAGGGATGCCATTGACATTAGCAGGATTCTAAAGCTCTTGAAGGTGAGACTCACTACAGTCAGGCCTGAGCTTCACCTCTAGTATCCTCACCAGCAGCTGGATGGAAACTCAAACTTTTCTTCCTGCTGCTTTAACACAGACAAAGAGAAGGAGATCCAGCTGCGCCCTCAGAATAACACCACATACAGGAATGGCTGCAGGGGATGGGAAAAAGCACAGTGCTACTTCCTCCCTGTGACTAACCCAGAAGGCAGAGTAGGAGTCCGAGGACAATTGGTGAGAGAGACTCCCTGTAGACGTGTCTCGGTTACTGCTGGAAAGGATGGAGTCCAACTATGTTGTCCTGCTCACGCATCCATTTAGAAAGTTGGTTCTGCTGAATTTTCTTCTTCTTTAGTTTGAAATCCATCATTTCATCTTTGGATTAAAGATTGAAGACAAAAAAAGCCACAATTCTTATGATTCTTTCTTTTGATCAGTGGAGAAGAGATTTGAAAGGCACTTTTCCCTTCTCTTGATCCAAATCACAAATACCACCTCACTTTATCAGGCACTAATATCACAGAGAGAAGTTTGTTGAACTGACTGGTTGGGTGAATCGCATCAAGCCGTGAAAATGCTCTCCTATGCTTGGACAGACACCACTTTTTGGTAATGATGACTTCCAGCCAGGCAGGGCAGACCCCAGATTTAAATTCTGGGCTGATGATGGTGCAGCGAAAGTGTCTGAAAAAGTGCTTTTTGGGCGTGTGCTAAGTTCCTGAAATGACATCAATTTATTATCCTTGTAAAGGACAAAGTTGCTCAAAGCTGAAGATAACCAATATTTTGCCAAGACATAATGAAACTAACATGGAAGCTCCAGGCTAACTCCACAATACTACAGTATTTAAAATAATCTTCAGTCCAAGTGACGGGTAACTTTGCACTTGTTTATGAGCAAGTTATATAGTAAAAATATTCTATAATTGATGTCCAAGCCTGTAAAATATTGTGAGAATTCTTAACAGTTGAGAAGTGATTTGCAGGAGTGGTCAGCAGCTGGCTCCCTAGTTAATACACACTCAATTTATACAGTATAAATGGCTTATTAGACAGCACTAATTGAGAAGCAGTCACGCTGTAGAAAACCTATCGACCTCCATGGGGCAGCACTGAGAACCAGATGTGCTGTAGAAAAGCTATAAAAAGCTATCAACCTCCAGGGGGCAGCACTGAGAATCAGTTGTGCTGTAGAAGAGCTCGGAGCCTCCAGGGGGCAGCACTGAAAACCAGATGTGCTGTAGAAAAGCTATAAACCTCCAGGGGGCAGCACTGAGAATCAGTTGTGCTGTAGAAGAGCTCGGAGCCTCCAGGGGGCAGCACTGAAAACCAGATGTGCTGTAGAAAAGCTATAAACCTCCAGGGGGCAGCACTGAGAACCATTTGTGCTGTAGAAAATCTATCGGCCTCCAGGGGGCAGCACTGAAAACCAGATGTGCTGTAGAAAACCTCGGCGCCTCCAGGGGGCAGCACTGAAAACCAGTTGTGCTGTAGAAAAGCTATGAACCTCCAGGGGGCAGCACTGAGAATCAGTTGTGCTGTAGAAAACCTCGGAGCCTCCAGGGGGCAGCACTGAAAACCAGTTGTGCTGTAGAAAACTTATCGACCTCCAGGGGGCAGCACTGAGAAACAGTTGTGCTGCAGAAAACCTCGGAGCCTCCAGGGGGCAGCACTGAAAACCAGTTGTGCTGGAGAAAAGCTATAAACCTGCAGGGGGCAGCACCTCAGAACCAGTTGTACTGTAGAAAACCTCGGCGCATCCAGGGGGCAGCACTGAAAACCAGTTGTGCTGTAGAAAAGCTATGAACCTCCAGGGGGCAGCACTGAGAATCGGTTGTGCTGTAGAAGAGCTTGGAGCCTCCAGGAGGCAGCACTGAAAACCAGTTGTGCTGTAGAAAAACTATCTACCACCAGGGAAAGTGATGCTGACGGCATCTTCCAGAGGTTTATTCTGTTTGAGCGGACCCTCGACTCCATGAGATCATCATGTAAGATCTGAAGACAAAGAGAGAACATATATTAGAACTCGGGAATAGAACCACTAACAGCACAGTTTGTTTCACTCACCTTGATCTGCTCTCTGGAGAATACAGTCAGGATCACCCCCTTCAACAAATGATCCTGCAGATAAAAATGAGATAAAAAAAAAAACAGCAACAACTGTGACATTTACACTTTGATTAAAGTCAAAACTACTGGATTTTATTTGTTCCTGTCATTTAACAAAAGGAATTAGCACACTGTAGAATCAGCTGACATTTTGCTTTCACAAGGTGATCATCAAACAACTGTTCTATTCAACACAAAGGAGTGCAGGCTAAATATGTCAGCCAGGTGTTTCAGTCATTTCTGCCACTTCCGGTGGTTCGGCTTTCGTGTACGTGACTTCCTGCATGTTCGGTGGTTACGTCACTTCCTGTGGGTCGGCTTCTAAATATGTCTCTTCCGGTGCGTCATTCAGTGTCATTTCCGTCCATGCTTTCCGCATAGCGCCATTTCAAGATGGCAGCGACCCAGAAACAAATATGGCAGCGCCCACAACACCGCCTTCTTAGTTTTCCCCACTGGCATCTCTTGGAAAATATACTTCTGGTTTTACAAAATAAAACTCAAAGTACATATCAACATAAGATGAAAATGGATAATGATTACAAATAACTACAACTGTTATTTAACCCCTATTTAGGCAGGTTACACGCTATTAGATGAAGTTGAAAAAAATACTAAATTCTTGAAACAGCACTACTACAAAACAGGCCAGAGGGCTACTGAACTGCTGGCAAAACAAATATGGAAACAAGTGAGGAATAATATATGTAAAATCAGAGACCCAACTACAGGTGATACAACACATAACCCAGAAGATAGAGAATATTTTTCAGAAATGCTGTGAGGAATTATACACACAGCCTGAATCTGCAGAAGAGGAAATTAGAGGATGTTTTCAATTGGCAGCTTACAAAATAATAAATTAACGGCAGATATCCCCATGAAAGAGGTGATTGAGGAGATCAATACATTAAAAACAATACATCTCCAGGTAGCCATGTATACCCTGTGTTGGGGCCTGAGGATTCCATGAACTCCTCCAGAGCTTCAGTGAGCTGTTTCTCCAACTTGCTCCCCCGAAGGAAAACACCACAACAATGGATAGGCCATAAAACAGCAGGGGAGCGAGCCAGACCCCGGAAGTGGCCAATGAGGACGCTTGAATCACCACAGGGGTCCAAACCCAAGTTACTGAGACTCACGTTCTATCAAAGCTAACCGCTGTTCAATCCGACCATGCAGGGAGAAACATCTCTCCCTCCTCAGGATGGTAAAGAGGGCAAAAGAACAGAAGAACCACCAACGCCAGCCCGCTGGACGAGCAGGACCCAGTTTGGACTACATCTTCTGTTTTCCGCTATTTTTCCTGTTTTTGGGAGATTCAGGAGACCAGAGCCAGTGTCGTCTCCTCCCAAGATCATCCTCTCAGTTGCACTCCTGCAGCTGGAGCCAGGCCTCTGAATTTCAGGACGCTGAAATTAAGACCCGGTAACAACCAGTTACCACCGCCTCCCAGAACCAACAGCACCACGGACGGTGGTGTCCAGAACCAAAGAACTATCAGGGTGAGAGCGTTTGTCTGGGCAGAGAATAGTTAGAATGATGTTCTGTTGAAAATGCAATGTGTTTCCATGTGCCGCTCAGAAGGCAGCAGCCTTTCACGTTGTTTGTGTATGCGCATTCACGCGCACTAAGTCCAGAACGCTGGTTTTCCACCTCAGAACCAGAGGTCCGAGTGAGCTCCAGGCCCACTGGGAACTCTGTGTGGAGGAACCAGGGTTCAGAACCGAGCCGCGCAGAATTCTCTGTCTTTCTCTTGTCTTCATCCTCTCTCATCTCTCCCTCTTTCACTAACCCGGATCTCCTCGCAGCCCTGCGCCCCCCCTTATCTGATCAAGATAAGGTCTCACACACACCACTGCATGTAACACCTACATGTCAGCTGCTGCAAGAGCAGATCTGCCGTGATCACAAGAGCCCTGACTGCAGGTCCCGACCTCCACTTAGGTGCTCAGAACCGGGCCAACGGAACCGCCCGTTCGTTACGCCCTCGGTAGACTAACTCGCTCCGAGACCGCCCTCGCGCACGCGCGCTCGACGGACGTCTTGTTTATCTGGCCGCTAAGCAACCACCGCGTCCCCAGAAAGAGCGAGTCAAACGCCCCTAGTGGTCGCGGGGGTCATCGCAATCCCTCCTGACATCCACCGGGTGGACACATCAGGTTATTGCGCTCTCCCTCTGCGCGCCGCCGCACGCCCCTAGTGGTCGTCACAGTCACCGCATTGACCCGCCGACGTCTGCCTCCACCTGGTGGACGTTCGAGGTCATCACACCCCCTGGTCACGCACGCACGCACGCACGCACACACACACACACACACACACACACACACACACACACGCACACACACACACACACACACACACACACACACACACACACACACACACACACTCTTTGTACATAGTGTTTGCTGTTTAATAGATTAGATCTCCGTGTTAGATGTCGTTTGCTATTTGAATGTGTTGATTTATGAGATGATTTCCGAATTATTTATGAATTAATACATTTTTATTAATAAACGCCTGTTAGCTGAATTGTACGCTTCTTGGTGATTATTGTGTATTTATTGTTGACATTCACTGGTTTGTAACAGTCTGTGCTCGGATCTCACACCTTCCAATCTATTTAAGATTGTTATATTTTATGCAGAAATATTAACTAACTTAAATAAACTTTTTACAAACGAGACTGATATTTTGGTATTAGCTATTTCCAGTTTATCTGGTGGTGCCCCGATTTATTATTAATACATAAATAAGAAATTTATGCAAATTAATAAAAAAAGATTTATTAAAAATTATTTTCGATAATTTTTCATTTTTTTTTGTTTTTAAAGTAATTATTCAATTACTTTAGGAGTTGTTAATGAGTAAATGACCGTTTACTTCCATTAATAATTTCAATTTTTCATAAGTTACTTCCAGTGATTTATTACTTTTAGTAATCTATTACTTACAGTAATTATATGCTAATAACCAACCATAAACCCCAACACCTGCAAAGTGGTACAAAATGTTGAAAGAGGATTTAACACCACTACTTCGGGACACTTTCAATTGGACACTAAAAAACAATAAAATGCCACCATTATGGATTGAAGCAATAATTACAGTCAGTCACAAACAAGGAAGAGATAAAGCGCATTATGGGAATTACAGGCCTATCTCGTTATTAAATGTGGACGATAAAATATACAAAACAATCATCTTAAAACGACTGAAGGCCTTCATAACAGAAATTATAGAAGACCAAACAGGATTTATAAAAGGACGACAAACTCAGCAACACAGAACACGGCCATGGCCGTCACAACAATCAAATGCTTTTTTTATGCTGTGCTTGGTCTATATTGTGCAGAGTTCTTCTGTCTGTCTGGCTGTTTGTGGTCTTTCGCAGGTGCTGGGGGCTCGGGCGGGTTTCATTGCTGCTCCGCAAGGTCCTCTGCTGTCTGCTATGCTGATCTGCCATTCGTTTACCTTCCTGGCTGCTGGGAAGCTCCACCTCTCTTTGTGATTGCAGACTGACGACGCCTGTGAGGAAGTCTATAAAAGGAGGCTTCCTCAGTTCCTTCACCTTCTCTCTCTCGCCCGGACGGCCCAGATCCTGCCAGTTTCTGTTTGGTTATTTTGTTTTACACACACGACTTTAATTGCACCCAACATTTCCACCTCATACGGATTACTGATTTAACACTGCATACCTTTTTGTTATGTAATGATTTGTTTTAATTTCAAGTAAAATTATTGTTTAAAACTTTCTGTGTGGCTCTCCCTTCTTTGTTGTGGCCTAAACGTGTGGGCCATAACATTGTGTAAATTGGAGATTCCTATATCAAGTGCTAAAACGGTTTGGATTTAATAGTAAATCAATACAATGCATAAAGACTCTATATCAATTGCCCACCGCTAGAATTAAGATGAATAGAAACTTGACCAACAGAATTAACGGGAAACATTTCAAAAACACACATACTTTCATTTAATTACACTCCACCGATACTGGAATCATTCCATCTTAATTGGAGCTTAAAAAAGATTTAATATCTGGGGGTCGCCATCACTAAAGAATCATCAACACTATACAAAAAAAAACAAACACAACAGATACAAAATGACATTCAAAGGTGGTCCACCTTACCGCTGGATCTTACCTTGAGAATCTAAATAACTAAAATAAATATACTACTCTACTTATTCCACACTCTTCCAATAGATGTCCCTCATACTCAATTCATGACCAGGTACAGGATGATATCTAGATTCATCTGGGTAGGTATAGGAAGCCCAGAATCAGGTATGAAACTCTCCAGCTGCCAAAGGATATAGGGGGAAAAGAATACTTTTATGCGCCTCGGCTTCGTTACTTGATAAGCTGGTGTAAACCAGACTACACACCTAAATGAAAAGACAAGGATGAAGAGTTCAGCGGGCACCCTATCCAAAACATCATTGGAAATAAAGAAGTATACACTAAAATTAAAAAAACAACTGGATTCAATTACAATGTCTACTTTGGAATTATGGTTTAGAATCATGAAAATCTATGGGATAAGGAAGGATTGTAACCTGCTAAAATAGATTACATTTGATAGTAACTTTAAACCGGCTGCATAAAAGGGATTCAAACAGTGGGAGACCAGTGGAATTACAGCATGGTGTACTCTAGAAAAAGACAGGGAGCTGGAAAGTATAAGAGAAAATATGAGAGAAAAATACAATCTGGGAAAACATGAATTTTATAAGTATTTACAAATGAGAGACTACTACAGAAAGGCAATTCAAGCTTTAACCCAGGTTTAAGCAAAACTGCAACAAGGAATGGGAGAACAGAACACGACAAATGCCTCAAAACTTTGGGGGGGGACCAAGGATATGCAAAATATATATATATATATTTTTTTGTGCATGACTTGTGGAAGATCTAAACTTATTGTGTTGGGTCAGTCAGACCATCCCCCTTGGGACTTAAATGCAAACACAATCCCATTAGAATAAAACAGTCATATTTTCTTTCTTAGAAAACATTTAGAGTTGATGTGTGGCATCTTGTGTTATGATACATGGCCTCATGGTAAGAACAACAATTATCCTATGTTGAGTATCACTAGTTTACAATTAAGCTATGAATCCTCTAGCCAGGACAGGAAATCGATGTCACGCTCTGGGCCAGAACTTAATCAAGTGTGGTGAGGCCGACATTTAGCTTCTTACACAAGTAGATGGATGATCAGTTATCAGAGTCACAGTCTCGGTTTTACATTTTTAGACCAGGCAGAATTATGCTAGTGTTTCCTTTGAAATGTGCATTATGTACTTGATGAATATCTTTGTTTATAGTACTTCTATAGAAACTGCAGAGTAAGGGTCTATAGAGCTCAGTCAAGATGTAATAAACACCTGCTTCAGGCAGTGTGGGGCCGTTTGGTCAGTAATAAATGCTGGTTTGCATCTGCTGCCATCTTGTGTTTGAGTCCAGAACATAAATGCTTTCTGCAGTATTCTGTGCCGCCTGCACTCATGTTTAAGAGATTGACACTAACTTGTAATGTTCACCTCGTCTCTGCATACGTTAATTCAACTTGGGGATGCAAAGTTTGGCAAGAACCAATCCCAGCTTACATTGGGCTGAAGGGAGTTTACATCCTGGATGTAAGAGACGACAACTCTCCTAATACACATGTGGGAGGACACCAGGGTGTCAAAGAAGTCCCACACATGAGGAAACATGCAAACTTCAGATGATAAAAGGCAACCAAGCCCGGTAGTGAACGTTTTGGTTTTTGTTCGCCGAGATACAAAAGTTCGAACCACTCAGTTCCCAAGCGGCAGGTTTGAATTGTAAACTATTGAAATGTGCATCAGACCAAACTATATGATATGGAATTATTCACAGCAAACATGGACGTAAAGTTTAACTAGTGGTCTGACCAAAAATTTAATTGAAAATTAGTAAGAATGCTGTAATTCTAAATTATTTTATTATTTTATTTCTGAAGCAAGCAATAAAATGTGAAACCAGAAACCATTCTTTAATAAGTCTAGCCCTATAGGACATATACATACCTGTCAATTGCATCATAGTGTAAATAAACACCAGCATCACCATATTATGAAATGTCAAAATATTAACAGATGTTTTGAAACTCAGCCTTTAGTGACTGAATTAGCATGCATGTAGAGCAAAGATATAAGTATATTTGTGTATGATGTTTACTTTGAAAAACGAGAATACAATAGGACTAGAACAGTGAGTGTCAGTAAACGCTTTAACCAAGTAAATCTAATGCTAAATAGTTATTTAGTGTGAGGCTGACATACTATATGGCAAAACAAGGACACTTTGCATTGTGTGTTTGTGGAAATGTTCTGTTTCATTTACCCCAATGAAATAATATTCCTGTAGTCAAAAACTTTGTGACAGAGTTCAGAATTTATTAAAACATTCCAAATCATTCCGAAACCGCAAATCTATCACTCCCTCTACCCTCTCAACCTCCCTCACTACTCATCTATCTCTACCCCCCCACTTTCTGGTAATCCCACTGAACTCGTCAACTACTACAACGGTTTCATCCCAGATAGACGATTCCCAGAGAGACGACACAAAGACTGTTTCAAATCACGGCGGGGGAAGAAAAAAAAAAAAAAGCACGTCCGGCTAAAAACATTTCGATGACTTACTATAATATTTAATAATAATAATTATAAAAGTGAACTAACAGAGAGAAGCAGCACAGCTGACGACAGCTGTCCGTGGACGAGTTGTCCGTTCACCACTGCGGGCAAGCGGCCGCTGTTGACCTACTTTATGTGTCTTTATAAAACATATAAACTATGTGTCTTTATGTGTAAAAATACAATACTATTAATCCTAGGTTACTGAAATGCTACAAATAATTCACTTATTCTAATGAGTCGTCTGAAGGTTTTTAGTCCAACATGTCTTTTTGTTTTTCTTCCCCCATGCGATTTTAAACTGTCTTTATGTGTAAAAATACATTTCTATTAATCCTAGGTTACTGAAATGCTACAAATAATTCACTTATTCTAATAAGTCGTCTAAACGTTTTCGGTCCCAGGTTTTTTTGTTGTTTTTTTTTACTTACCCCTCCGCAGTTTTAAACTAAGTCGTCTATCTGGGATGAAACCACTACAACAACACTCTTTCCTGTGTTCTTGACTCGCTAGCCCCTGTTAGATCTAAAACTGTCTCCAGAACTACGTAACTTAAAATCCCGTCAGAGCCATCTTGAAAGACTCTATAAATGCAGGCTAATATAAACTCTCAGTCATCCAGCTGGCAGAGGCATGCTACGCCACGGTTAATCCAGTGTTTCTGTGGCTTGTCAGATGGAAGCTCAATGGATAGAACGTAGTTAGTAGAGTGTCCACTGGTGGACAAGGTCCCTCGGCGAGCACTGGTTTTGTAAACCGGACAAGTGTAGATGTTTTCATGCAGGAACTTTGCCATTTCTCCTGGTTTCAGCTTGATGATGGGCAACGAGTCAAAGAGAATCTTGGGGAGGGATTCCCCGATCACCATATTCTCCCTGTCCCAGCGTGCCCCCTCTAAGAACAGCCCCCGAATGTAAGCTCCATCCTCTGGCTTCTCCTCCATGTCGCCTTCCTCTTTGGTTACCTGAAACACAGCTTGGTTTGAGTATATGTCCTTGAATAATTATAATATTTGAAATAACCAGAAGTGCGTAAAAGGATAGGAATATAACAACATGCCTCGTATTCAAAGCCAATGTTGTCGATGGGGATACTGTACTTCCTGGCGAAATTCTGAGACACGCCAGTTAAAAATGACTGAGTGAAATAAAAACCAGAGAGCCAGAAGACTGTGGGCGGCCCATTATCGATCCAACTCTGCCAAGGAATTAAAGCATAAACATAACTATTAGTGTGAGCAAGAGAAATGTGATAAATGCTTGATAACAGATACATTCAGAGTGATGTTAAGCTCTTCACTTCTTGCCAATACGTGCTGAAATATATTGAAAATTCTTTAAATATTATCTTATGACCAATCAAAGAATTTAGTATTTAAAAAAACCATTTTGGCACTCCAGTTTTAAATGAACTCAAGGTCATTGTGTCCCAAACAACACTAATTCTTACTTGAAAGAACTGCAGCCTGGCTAAGAGATCAGTCACGTAGCTCCCCAAGGGCTTAAGGGAGGGGTATGACTTGGCTGCCCACATAGTGGGCACCTTGCCCACCAGCATGCTGTTGAAAACCTCCTCAAGTTCAGAAGACATGACAATCTGGCCCTTCAGAGCTTTGCGGATGTTTACCAAGCTGATGCGGATCACATCTGTAAGTCTGACATAAGAGAGACAATGGTGATTAGTCGCTAATTCTAAAATCTTTCAAGGGTTCTCCACAAACAGATGAATGAACATGACTCAACTGCTACCTTTCACTTAAAGTTACTCTACCAGAATCCACACGGGAAATAGGAAAATTTTTAAGACCCAGTTTTCATTGTTACTGTACATCTCTGGAAGTCATACTTTTATGGGAAGTATATTTGAAAGATATTTTCTGGTAGAAAAACTTTAACACTTAGTGTAACTGCGTGGTTTCAAAAGTTGTCGTTACCTGTTAAAACGGATGACCTCCTGTCTCAAAACGGTGTTCATGGACTCTTCATAGATAACTGGGTATTTATCCGTCACCATTTCCATGTCAAAGTCTGCTGGCAACTTTGACAAGATGTCATCTGCAAGCTCATTGACGACTTCCTACAACACAACGTCACACCACAAAGCAAAATATAAGAACAGAAAGATAGGTTTCATGGGTAACGTTCTGAGAGGCGTGATAAGAGTAACATGTTAATTGACATGGTGAGTGATTTAAACCATCAAACCTGAGAAGACTTGGCCCCACCAGCCGACTGCCTGGGGAGAGTCAGCAGAACTCCGCCGAGGAGCTGATTGGTTTCTTGATTATCCTTTGTGATGTCAGCATTACTATGCAGTCCAAACACACAAGGATCTGCAGATATTGGCAGGCCTCGAATGTAATCGACATATTCCTGAAAAAAAGGAAGTTAAATATTTATTCTGAAAAACGATTCTGAATTCTGAATACATAGATGATAAGTAAATTATCTATAATGTTGCTACTCAACACGGCCATGAAAACCCGACGTGGCCGAGAAAGACACTGCCTCATTTTGTTTTGTTACGGATAAGTGTAGCATAAATTAGTAATTGACCAAAACACTGATAGTACCTGATAGGGGCCATGAGCAGGAACATAATACTGATCTCCTTCACACACATGGTAGCGCTCCTGCTCTATCAGCTCCCAGTTATAAAAGACGGACAGCAAAGATAACAGCAGACGTCTGTCTTTGTCATCTGTAACTCTGCCACCATAGTTGCACTCCCCTAAGAGGAAAAAGGATCATTAAAACCTAAATATAAATCTAAATACGAGAACATATGAGTTCAGAAGTTGTATCAAGTTTAAAATGTATTACGGCATTTATATTTACAAAAACAGGACAAATTATGTATGACAATGTTACAACAACAAAAATAACAGATCAAAAGTTTTGTGTACAGCAGCAGCAAGTTACTCAGGAAGCTGCTCTGCAGGAGGTTGACTGCCTGCAGTTTTTACAACAATAGAAATGATTACCTGTGAGATAGCTGAGGGCCTCTAGAGGAACTTCAGCATAGTCTTCCAGGAACATCTGGATTTGCCTGACACTGATTCTCAGGTCAGAGTCATTAAACTCATAGGGAATATTCCAACCTGAAAGAAAAAAAATGGACAAAATCAAGACCAACAGCTATTTTAGAACACAGTATTATCATAGAAATGAACTAATTAAACATTTGAACAAGCTAAGAATGAATGAAAACACACAAGGATCAAATAGCATAGGAGTCACAGTCTATTCTGTCTCTTACCCAAAGGCCCAAAGTTCCTCCTTTCCTGCACTACAGCATGGAAGAAAGTGAGACCGAACAACAGCTTCTGCCAGATGACCGGTTTTCTGGAGCATCCAAAGAAGTTGGGATCACATATAGGATGACTCAGGTAGGACTGCAGAAGGTTGGCTCTAATTCCTTTAGGAGGCTCGTTGGTCATCTTGAGTCCATTCTTCAGGATACTAACTGGGAACTTGTCAGACGGGTAACTGGTTAACCACAATCTAAAGAGAGAAGCACACAAGTGTTATTTTTTTCATTGTGTCATTTTTAAGAGAGTCTGTTTTTTATTCAAATGTAGTAAAGCCTACCTGAAGTTAGGGTTTGTGTTCTCTGGGGTGATGGTTTCCTGACATATCCGCTCCAAAGCTGGCATCCAGCTGGTAGCCAAGTGGCAGTTCTGCAGTACCACCCAGGTGCCCTCCTTGATGGCTTTGTTAATCATTTGAGCAGCTATGGGTCCTTGTCCTTGACCAAGGGAGATGGTTTGAGTCTTACAGCCACCCATGTTAAGGTCAGCAGCGAATTTCAGCAGACCTGATATCATAAAAGAAAAATGGCAAGTTACTCCTTCTCTAGCGCAATACGGCTGTTATTTGTTAGTTTAGACACGTAACATTTTCTTGATCTATTACCTGCAGTTGGATCTGATCCTGGCGATAGCACAAAGATGAGAGGAGTGCAGCAGTTTGAGTCTTTGTAGCTCCCTGCCAGGTCAAAAGTTGGTGGTTCAACGTATGCTTGCCCCATGTTGTCCACTATGAAGTCTTGCACTGCCGGAACCAATTTATCTGGTCTGAAGCACCTGATCACTACCAATCGATCCAGTCCCAAAAGCTCACTCCACATGTCAGGCAGCTGTTCCTTGTGAGGTTTTCCAGAATCATAAAGGTTTTTCCATTTGGAGACATTGTCTTGAACATGTTGGAAGAAATCTTTCAGATGTGGAAGGCTAGATGCCCTGACGATTTCAGACCAAGATTTTTCAGACAGCCACTCTGGAGCAGGGTTAGGATTAGGATTATCCAAAGCAATGCCACCGGTCAAAAAGAATCGCCAGACCTGATCGTCAATCAGGCCCTTTCCTTGCATGATGCCAACAGTCAGCAGGAGAGAGAAAAGCAGCTTATCTTTCTCAAAAAGTGAGCGACAAACATTATTGTAGATGCTGAGAGTAAAGTGCTTTGTAATGTTGTCGATTCTTTGGGTTACATCATCACTCTTTGCACTCTTAGCAATGGAATTGAGGTAGAGGTTGATGAACCAGGTCAGGGAATACTGGTACATTGGCTCAATGTTAGCCAGTTGCGAGATGCAGAAAAACAAGACCGAGGAATGCTCAGCGACGGGACGGTAGCCCATACGAGTATCATCAATCTCTTTCTCAGTCACACTGGCAATTTTTTGCTTTTCAGAGATATCCTCAGACAGGATTTTGGAAGAAGACAAGATCTTAATTGCCGACTCATCCTCAAGGATGTTCCCTTCAGAAGACGAGAGCACTTCTAAGATCTTGTCCTCGATTTCCTTGAGCTGCTTGTTGTTAGCAGCACTCTCCAGAATGAGTTGGTTCTTTTTCTCCTCCAGCTCAGGTTTGTCTTTGGCAGCCACGAGCCCCAATAGCTGGTCCTGCAAGCCTTGTGGAGTGATCATGAAATTCAGCAGGCAGACTTTCACAGCCACTTCAGGAAGATAATGCGGGTTCCTCAGTCCAGTGGTCATGTAGAACAAAAAGTCTTTTGAATATTCCACAATATTCTCCCCTATTTTTATGTACTCTACACCCTGCTGTTTGAAAGTTTGCTTTAGCAACACAGGCTCAAGTACTGGGTCAAGTTCTTCACCAACATTTTCTAAAAGAACTGGGGTCCCCATCTGGATGCAGTTCTCCAAGATTTGCACGTAGTTGGCATCCGATTGTTTGATGACAGCAAGCTTATTGGCTTTTTCCATGTTTTTGATCCATTTGTTGGCTTGATCTTGAGGATCAATCATGAGGGGCCACCGTCGGGAGTTAAACACAATGATTCCATTGTCTGTGGAGAAGGAGTCCACTGGCAGTCCTGCAATCTGCCACGCCCGTATGGCCACCTGGTTTCCTAGAGTGTTACTGAGAGAAAAGTCCTCAGAACAAGGGATATTCTTTTCCTGGCACAGGGTGTGCCACTGCTCCTGGCACTCTACGCGGTATTCTACTGTGAAAGCACCAAGGTACGACACAATTCCAGCCGAGAGGAGTATGTCACCTGTCAGATTTGTGTATCTGTAAAAGGGAAACATTACAATCTAATTAATTATACATTTAACACACCATAATACAAGACAATAAGATTGTTATAATGTACCTTATCGCTAGTTGTTCTGCAGCGTCTGTCCATCTATTCTTCTCTCCACCCAGACCTCCTATTAACTTCTCCGCTCTGATGAGCTTCTGGGAACATAGTTCAATCTTTTCCTCATAGTATTTCTTCTTATCCATCATGGCTGCCAGCTCATCATTGAGACTCTGCAATCTGTCCTCAACTTCTTTCAGCTCAGCTCTTTTCACTGCCAATGTGCCCATCTGCACAGCAAGCTCATCCTCAGCCACTTTCAGTTTCGCCTTTTTAGGAGCAACCACTTTGGCTACACGTTCATAGGACTCCATCGCTCGCACCCATTTGCACAGGCCCTCACATGCAGAGGACACCTTTTTAATAACAGAGGGCTGAAAGTCGGGGTGGTTAATGAACTTATCTCGGATTTTCTTGATGGCTGCGGCAGGAATGTTGTCTTTGTTGTAGGTTTTGAGACTTTCCAACAACTTTAGGTCTCCTAGAAGCTTCTTCGACGGGCCCCAATAGTCCTCAATCATTTTACCTGCAAGACATCAGTTTTTAAATAATATCTCAAAAGTATACATTGAGAATCTTTTTATTAATAGTTCAGCAATAAAGAGAGTGTTTCCAAAGTGCAGATCTTACCTGAACCACTGGGATCCGGCTTTCTTTCAGGTTTCATGAGTTTCATGATACAGATGGACTCCATTACCAGTTTCACTGGACCAGGTGGATTCTTCATTGACTTCACTACCGTTATGTCTGAAGGTTTCAACGTGTTCAGGGCTGAAAGAGCAGCCTCTAACGCAGGCATTGCTTCTGCTAGATCCCCCTCACAGTCATCCTGTAGGGCAAGTATAAACAATCAGTGTGTGAAAACTGGATATAGATAACAGCCAATAAGCAAACCCTACTGCAAATATGTACTTTATCAATAATCTTCTAAAACAATTACTAGATGTGATGAAAAAACTAACTGAACCTTACATGAAGTATTTTAAATTCAGCATTTGCAAAGTATACGTTATAGCCCTTAAAAGACATGCCTACCTTGATTGCTTGTGCTGCAGCTGCTGCTTCATTTGCCACTTTTTCATCAGCAGAAACAAGTTCTTTCTTAGCATCTACTTCCACTGTTTCCTTCTCTATCTTAACCAACATTTTATCCGTCTCAGCTGAGGTCTGGATGAGCTGTGGCTGCAAAGCCGTCAGCTCTTCTTGCATTACTGATACCTGTAATATATATAATATGAAATAAGAAACACAAAGTACAGATTTCATTTGTTCACAATTCAAATGCTTGACAGAGTGCGTCACCTGAGAAGAGGCAAACTCCAGTTTCTCGAGACCAGTGATGTAGCGATTCTTTGCCGTGTTCACTTCATTCCTCTTCATTTCAAGTAAAGTCTTGAATGTGAGAATGAGCTCAAGGTAGGAAGTGGGAGTGACATAGTTGTGTCTTCCTAATCTGGAGAGATACTTTTCAGACATCTCCCTGACACTTGTCTGGAAGGTCTTACACATTTCCACCACACTTTAAGTGAAAAGAAAAACAGAATGTCAGAAAAATGAAACAATGCAATACAAAGTAAGCTCATGCACAGTTAGTAGAGGTTTTTTTTTCTCTTTTCTCTTACGCTTCTTTGGCATCACTCTCCATTTCTATATCCTCCAGAAACTTATGGGCCACCATCTCCAGAGCATCATTTGGCCAATCATGAAACCAGTCAATTGTGCAGCAGTTGATGAGAGAAGGGAACATCCTGAGGCGGTTTCTGAATGCATCACCGATGGGACTCATGGCTGTTGAAAAGTGATATTAATTTTTGTAAAAAGAGTAAGGCAAATACAAATGTGAAAAAGTCATGGGAAGGAGCCTACCTAGCACAATGTGAAGCTTGGATTTCACGCGTTCAATGAAGAAGTTATACATTGACAGTGGCGTTGAATCAAGCCTTTTGCCTTCCATCTTGGCAATATGCTGAACTTTCTCAATAATGTCCGCACGTTCATCAGCAGCAAAGATGTTAGGTACGTCTCCCATGTTAAGAAGCATGCTGATGTCCTCCAGCATGGCCTCATCCTTAATTTGGCTGTCGTTGAACAAAAACACAAGACGCTTTCCCTGGATGCCAGCTTTAAGCATCATCCGCTTCAGGTCCTCTCGCCAGTCTGCTAAGCTATAGGTCCTGGTTAGCTCAATCTGGAACAGGACGTAATCACTAATGAAAGTGGCGAGTTTAGTGGCGCTTTGCCGCCCAGATCCTCCGATGCCAACAAGTAGAAGGTGGCCATTGTCTTGCTTCAGGACACGGCAGATGCGAGAAATATGCTCAATAGCAAACTTGAACATTACGAGGGACATGGGTGTCTTGCTGAAGGTATTATGTTCATTCAGGTAGAACTCCATCACTTCTTGTAATGACTGCATGTCTGAGATTTCATCATATGCCTTCCTGTCAGAATCGGGAAGGGCATAGTCTCCGAAGAACAAATTGCGGATGCTGCAGATGTCTACTACCTTGCCATTTAGACTGAGGTGACCCAGAAGCTAAACAAAAAAGAGGAAAGATTTAGCAATAATGAACAGAAGCTACAGCTCCAAGTTTTACTTTTTTGTTGGGTTACCATTTTGTGACAATGTGTTAGATGACAAACTTATCGAAAACGTTTTGTGTGACTGTGTACCTTTTCTAAACTCAGCTCAAAGAAGTCTGAAGTTCTCTCTCTGACAATGTTAAAAAATGTTTCATTGTCTCTGTTGTCAATGAGCCGGTCAGAGAATACACGGTAGACTTCATGGATCCAGAGACGAATCAATTTATCTCCATCCTAACATAAATCATACAAAAACATAGATAAAGCGAAGCTGCAAGAGTAATTCAGACAACTTATTTTAACAGTTGATTAAATTTTTTCCACTCTTACTTGCATGTGCGTGTGTGGAGTCAGGAGTATGCCTCGTATCACTCGAGCAAAGTCTCGCAGGTTGAATATGTAGTGTGACTTAGAAGGAGTTGGAA
This sequence comes from Lipophrys pholis, assembly GCF_963383615.2. Lineage (NCBI taxonomy): Eukaryota > Metazoa > Chordata > Actinopteri > Blenniiformes > Blenniidae > Lipophrys > Lipophrys pholis. The sequence goes on from NC_137638.1 coordinate 18,707,415, forward strand.
GGAAGCTGCCCACTGCGTCCTTGTATACCGCCATCGTGGCTTGAACTATATTCTCACCCAGACTGGGATAAAAAATTACATTAGATTACATTTTTGTGTTGTCAATAATACAAAAGAGAAGAAATGTGGGGTTGTGAATTATGGAAGTACATTCTAAAATGTTCTGTTTATAATTTAAAACAAGACATTACATTTTGAACGTGATTATTCTTCATAATATGCTTCTTACCTCAGGAAAGAAGCCTTAAACCCTTTGCTAAAGTGCCAGTCAACAATGGAGCTGAATATCGTGGTCAGGGTTCCATCGTCGAAGGAATCAATTGAAATGACATTCAAGTGACGTGTGAAACGACCTACAATTACAAACGTTTTGTTAATTACAGTCAAACATCCAAGTGCCATTTTCTTCAATACAGACCACCACCCACCCATAAACAAACAAACAAAATAAAACCAACAACTTTCAACAGACCTGTAATGTCATTCTTTCCACCACCAGGAGGCCCCATTGCAGACATGAACAGCACATCAACCATGTCCAGTCTGGAGGTGTCTTTCTTGTCATACCAGTGACGATGGTCAATCCACTGTCTTAACAGCTCGATTGGGGGTTGGGCACCATATATTTCCTTAGCTGGCATGTTCAGGTCATCTGCAAAGAAACATAAATAAAAGCTCTCAATGACTCATGATTTAACATTTCTGTTTTGCAATATCAGTTGGTACTATTTGTGAGTCATCCTTACCAACGTAGACGACACACTTCTTTCCCACCGGAGGCCCAAACACACCCTTCTTTCTTCGGTCCAGCTTTGACATAATTATGTCTTGAGTCTGATTTGCAGAGGTGCGGGCAGAGAAGTTGATGCAGTTCGGCATGTACCGCTCTTGAGGCAGCTTTACCAAGAAGTTTGTGTTGATGACAGATTTCCCAGTACCAGTGGGGCCGACAAACAGCATGGGTATTTCATGCTCCAGGTAAGTATGCAGGAAAAAAACCTGACGTGCAGTCTCCATGGTGGGAATGATTAGATCAGCCACCTAATAGAAAACAGCAAAGTTTCAGTGTGCACGGTAACACTCAGTGATTCTTTTTTAACTTGTGTGGTTTAAAAAAAAAAAAAAAAACTAACATTGGCTTCAGCTGGTATGGTGCTTTCTTCCTTTGTGATTAAATCAGTCCAGACTTTCCATTGTCCATCTCTCCGCTTAACAAAGTAGTAGTCATAGACGGTACCTGCAAACATATATTCATATTGTTAAAAATGCACTGGCTCGGTCACTATAGTAATCAGAATACAAGTCAAATTTGTATTATTTTATAGACTGATAGGACCTTTTTCAGGAAAGATGTTGTTATTTTTGAGCTGAACACTCTTGGGTCGAGGGTGCTTATTATCCATGCCAGCAATGAGCTTGCGGAAGAAGACATCAAACTTTTTCCGACTTTCTCCAGTTATGGTCCCACCCAGAGACCACACAACCGCAAACAGGAAAAGACTCTGCAGCCACGAGGTAATGTGCTGGCTTGGCAGAGTCTCTGCACCATTGGCCTCTGATGCTGAAATCTCATCTGTTATAGACAGAAATAGTCAAACACACATACTATACATACTGATTGAGGAATTAGAAATTGAATATCATTCTCACTAACCCATCAGGCAGGAGTACAGCTTCATTAGACTTTTGGCCAGGTGGATGGGAGACGTCGACACCAAATATCGACATTCCTTGTCTATAAAATCCAGACAGGGCTGAACCAACCAATCAAATAGGTCTCTGACCTATAGAGAAAAGGTTAAGTAAGTTTGAAATATTGGCACACATCAAGATCAAGAAACAGGCATTTTATACCCTCACCATATCTCTATGTTCAGTACTCAGACATCCAGGCAGCGTGTTCATGTATGACTCTCTTAGAGGAGACCAGCCGAGCTGCTGAGGTTCCATGTAGATCATGCCACATCTTTGAAGGAAAATATTTTTTAAACCACAGCTACTTTCAATAGTTTTCTTACAAATATGAGTCTGACTGATTATCTCTGAGCCTCTTACCTACTGACTGTAGCTGGAGAGGCTTGCTCCAGATCAGCTGTTTCAAAGATCAGACTCATCTTGGGACTCATCTGGATTATCTCGCCACTCATAAGACAAAGCTGGCAAAGAACGTATTCAAAAAGGTGAGTTCATTATGTGAAGATATTTTCAAAGCACAATGATCATTAAACTAAACATAACGTATACCACCCACTGAAAGAGACACCAGAAAAGGCTGTACCTTCTTGTTGTCATCCAGCACAGTGTTCATATTCTCAATCCAGATAGCATCTACTGGCCCATCAAAAATGATCCACTGTCGATCCTCTGAAGTGGAGGAAGCCTGACGTCTGTAGGTTGTGGCCAGGACACCGTCAGACCACTCATGGCTGACTGGATCGAAACAGCCATATAACTGGCCCATGGTGATAGCCTTGGGGTTGATGATGCAATGATTCACTGCAAACTCATCCATCAGCTTTGCTGTGTGAGGAAAATGAGATATCATTGAAATAATAAATCAAAACAATGAAACATAATTAAAATAAAACATTAAACGCATGTCTCTCAAACACCACTGCTGAACTCCATGTCTGCTCACACTTTTCTTGCTCCTCGTTCACACCTAGTGTGGAGCTTATGCGTGACTGATTCTTAATATCTCAAGGTTCATTTCAAGGCCGTTGTCAGACCAGGATAGAGCAGCGAGAATGTCTGCATGGCATGCATGTCAGGTAAGCTGCAGCACATCAGCAATGCAGCAGTCATATAGCAAATAAAGATAAATGCAGTGGTATACACACTGATACATAAATAATTAAATATATATATATATATATATATATATATATATATATATATATATATATATATATATATATATATATATATATATATATATAGATATATATATATATATATATATAGATATATATATATATATATAGATATATATATATATAGATATATATATAGATATATATAGATAGATATAGATATAGATATAGATATAGATATACATATATATATATATAGATAGATAGATATAGATATAGATATAGATATAGATATAGATATAGATATAGATATAGATATAGATATAGATATAGATATATAGATATAGATATAGATATAGATATATATAGATATAGATAGATATATATATATATATATATATATATATATATATATACATACAAGGTATACCTTTGTAAATGTCTCCAAGGGCAGCAGATAGAACTTTATAGGCTGAAGTCTTTCCTCCAAGGGGGGCTCCTACTATCATAAAGCCATGACGTACCAACATCATCTCATACACCTAAAAATAAAGACACAGATCAAGATTATTTAGGTGCTACAACTGTTATCAGTCCTAAAAATGTCAAAGGTCAGTACCTGGATGATTTTCTGAATAAACCATGGAACTGGCTGGAGATTAAGCTTGGCAATGTTTTCATTTATTGCCTGCAGGAGGACCTCATAGTCTGGCTTTGGAAGAACAACTCCAGGAAATAAATCGGAGATGATACCCTGTAGGGAGCCACAGAACAATCATGGTGACCTCCACCGGACATGTGTTAACAAGCTGAGTTGATGTGGTACAAAACTTCATACCTGAAAAAGTGGCACATCCTGTGCCAGAAATTTGGCCATGTTTACGTCCATCAGTGCCCTGAGCAACAGCACACTCTCGTTCTCCTTGGGATACTTCAACTTCAGATTCCCTGCCGCAGTCAGCACAGACTTCACAGCTCGCATCCCGTAGTCATAGTGGTGCTGGGAGGACAGCTGCTCAGAGCACAGTCGGTAGGTGGCCACAATCTTTGCAGCAAGGCTGTTGGTATATATTAGAGTCAGATGTTTTAACCAACGCATTCTAAATAAAAAACAATATAGTCACTCAAATATTTTATGCATGATGGATTATTCCAAACCTGCGAGATTCAATGAAGCCCATGGAGTAAAGCGAGATCTCACCAATGAGACCGTAGTCCGGCACCATCATAGCCACGGTGCGGAAAAGAGCCTGTAAAAACAGATTGGCTTAAATATTGACACCTGTCGCTAGTCAAACTCTTACAGCTTAAGAGCTACATTTGCAAATATTCGACAGTCCCTTTGTGATGTACCGTACCTTCAGATTGTCAGGGAGCTCAGCCCTGCCAGCATATCCAGGGTTCATAGTGATGAAGACAGAACAGGTTGGGTTCAGGGAAAGCTCTGTTCCCTCAAACAAGAATGTCTTCAGGTTCTGTGAAACGGCCTGCTGTATGCAGAGGATCTGCTGAGCCACCACAGAGAGTACCTCCACCTGTGCCAAACAAATACACTCATCATTACCTCAACCAATGCCTTTGTTATTGAGTCAAAATTTAGGAAACCCTTAAGATATCAATACTTTGTTAAGTAAACTGGTTCACAGTCAAGCTCACCTCTATACGATTGAACTCATCAAAGCAGGCCCAAGCTCCAGACTGAGCCAGTCCTTTAAAGAACTTACTCATGGCCTTATAGTCCAGCCCATCAGAACAGTTGAAGACCACACACTGGAAGAAAACCACAGCATTAACACCAGTAATAATGTACAACACAAACAAAGACTTGATAACTGTTTGGGTTTACAACCTGCTTCGCCAAAGCTTTAGCCAAATCTTTCGTAGTCTCAGTCTTGCCCGTTCCTGCTGGACCCTCAGGAGCTCCACCTAAGTTCAACTTGAAAGCTCCCAAAAGGGTCCTAAAATAAAACAAAGCAATTTGTCAGAATAATGTTGCAACCAAACCTCACATTTTGACCAATTGTATGGGGTCACAATGTAAGGTGTTGTACATTGAACAGGTCTGATTTTTAAATCTAACGAAAACATCTAAAAGACATGAAACCACATTCATAAAGAATTACCTGTAACAACGATCAGTCAGGGGTGTGATGACCAGGCGGGAGGAATTCCCCAGATATTCATATCCATATGTCAAGCAGGTCGTAATCATGCGGACCATCACATCTCGATCCTCCACGTAGTAACGCAGCTGAGAAAGCCATGCAAAGTCATTCAGTGAGGAAATACGATCCTCTGCCAGCTTTGCCACAACATCTCGAGCTGGGAAGGAGAAAAAAAAACATTTATTGTACGCTGTACTGCATATTCATTTTCTTAACAAAATAAAGAGGTTTTGAATGTCGATATTACCGTGAATGTCGATCACGGTCAGAGCACCAAGGGTTATCCTTGCCCCACTTGGCAGGTCCCCACGCACCAACTCCACAATATCAGCAATTTGAGCGTTACTCTTGTCCAAATAGGCCTTTGGAATAAAATCAATAATATTTAAGTAAAAAAAAAAAAAAAAAGTTTTTTTTTTTGTTTCAAATAGAGGTTAGCAAGTGTATATAAAGACTCACAGGTAGAGAGTTGTTCTGTATGGCCTCAGCCACTTCAATGGTCCAAAAGATAGACGAGACACAAATAACAACTTGGCCAGGCCAGTCCAACACCCACTTCTTGCGGGGAACCTACGGGGAAAAGAAATGTTACTCTGACACAATAAATCTACAAAAATAAAATGAGCTCATGCATTACAGTAATAGCCAAGAATTATGTGCTTATACTAAAACTCCAAGGTTGAAATATAAAAATCCCAGTAGTATTCCTAATTACCTTTGTATACTGATTGAATCCTTGATGAATGACATGTTGAACACTCCTGAGCATAACCTGTTCCACCTGCAGCAGCCATTTCTCTACCATACCCTGAAATGTTCCAGTTCACAACTTAAATATCATGTGCAGCAAAATGTAAACATATAACAGAGATACATATGATTCAATTTCCAATTTATAACAGAAAATATGCAAAACAACTACTGATTAATGAAAGCAATCTCTGTTTTATACCTTAGCATGGGCTGGAATAATCATTTCTGTGAAGGGTACGATCTCCTTTTCAGAGCTGATCATGCCAGTAATCTCCATATCCTGGGTAAATTCCAGCTTTGCAATGCCTTCAAAACATTTCTTCAGGTGAGGTTGCACACATAGTGGGTCCTTGGTCTGGGACAAGATCTCCAGCAGCTCATCGTTGGACAGGAAGAAAAATCTAGAAATATCAAGAGAATAGTAACATAACTACAGAGAAACAACCACAACACAATATCTTGATAATGGTAAAACCATTTCCTGTGCAGTTGAAATGCACTGCATTCGAGGAAAATGAAGCACTTCCTTCAAATACACTTTATATCAATTAGGATCTATACTGAATATTTGTTGAAATATGATATTCCTGCAGATGTCTATTGTGCTTCAGTATTTTTTCCACATATAAATATTTAGATCTCAGTTTAAATCAATTGTGACATGTTCTTCAGATCAGTATGAGTTGTCCAAACCTTGGGAAGTAGAGCCTCTTCTTTTCCAGGTAGCCATTGAGACCTTTTTGGATGTCATCCAGGAGCACATTGGACTCCTTCAGCCGATCCAGCATGTTGTCCTGCCCGGTAGCCGCCAGCACATGGGTGTCCCTAACCTGGACCATTGTAATCATACAGAAGTCAATAGAAATAGATCCAATAGTTAAAATGGAAAGAGAAAGCTCTAGGCCTTGAGGATTTTACCAATTCAGTGATGATATCCTTCCAGTAGTTGTCCACGATGGCAAACTTGTGGCCCTCCTCAGGCATTTGTGCAACAATGTCGTCTGAGCTAAAGATGGGCTCGAGGTAGAGCCATGCAGCCTGACACTGCAGCATGGAATCCAGGATGTCGTGCATACACAGTAGCTTTTCCTCCCATTGCTGCAAAATAAAAAAAGAAAGAAAAAGAAAAAAATGTGACGGCAGCAATATTACAGTAAACAGACTACGCGTAAACAAATTATTGTTTGACACTTATACAGAGCACATTAAAAATCCATCAAAATCAAACATTGTAGTCAACAAAAATGAAAATATTACATAAACTTGACAGATACTACAGAAATTGTATTGTTTGCTCATGTGGACAAAAAGTAAACATGTTTTGTCTCACCTTGGATTCGGTCTCGATTGGCTTAACAAAAGGTGAACCTCGTATGGTCTGTGCCTTAATAATGTGGTCAAACAGAATTGCTTGGATGTCATCCACGGCTGACACAACTTTGATATCCTGTAGGAATGGAATAAATAATTCAATGTATAGTTCATGTAAATTCATGAAAAGCCTGTAAAGCTGGTGAGGCCAACATACAGCAATCCATGTTTCTTGCAAAGATAGGACAATCAAAATCATTGAAGGATGAAATTCTGATGTGGTTTTAGAATTTCATCTTAAAATGGTCTCTGCATTAAAAGAATATGATCCATTATGTTTTGGTCGTACCGTATCTCTGTATGCAGTGAAACAGAACCGTAGTTCAGCCCATTCATTTTTCATGTTCTCCAGAGACTTTTCCAGAGAATGCTCCTTATGGGCAGAAGCTCCAATTTCTTCCAACCTGAATCAAGGACAAAACAAAAATGTGACCTTTTTCTCACAAGCCAGAGATGCCTTTCAATTATTGTGCATGCACTAAGTATGTTGTTGTTAGTAAATGTCGTACTTATCAGAGAGTGTGGAAAGTCCTAGGTCCAACATGTTCTTCAGTGAGCTGCTCGCATCTGGTTTGACATCAATTCCAGCAATGTCTCCAATCTGCAAGCACACAAAATATGGCATGAATAATTCATAACTACGGAGGTCAGTGAATTTCTAAGAATATCAGCTGATAACAGAACAAACAAACATAATACAGCCAACCTTCTTCCAGTGGCGATCTTTCATGCCAGGGTTGCAGATGGTTGTCAGAACAGGCAAGTGCCGCTTGAACTCATCAGTTTTGTTTTTGAGGTTTGCGGCCATGCGATGCGGTCCAGTGAGTCTTGAGAACACCTTCAGAAGCTTATGAGCGGTCCTCCACATGGTGTCGAGTTCATCTGCAATTTTTTCAGCGTCCAAGTTCAGGAACGAACCTAGTATTCAAATGATTTGTAAAGAACGACATCGTAAAGATAACTGAACAGGCACCATTGGTCATAATCTTTGCTATGTACAACTTGTATAATTCAGTCTCACTATAGATGTGAATACAAAGAAAAGGGAAGAGCTTTTTCCAACGTCAGTTACCTACCATTCATCCACACCTCTGACATGGTCTCAAAGTTCAGCGCTGTGGTCCAGAGCAGATCAAACAGCTGCTTGTCACGTATCAGACCTTGGAGCTCTGGAAATTTGCTCGGCTCCTTCCCCAGGAGGGTTTCGTCATTATTGATATCCTTTAAAAAGAAGTGACAGAATCAGCAGCTACCATGTGCAGCATAACTCTCAAAAATAGCTTTGTTAAAATAGATACGTTATGTTGCATATTAATACTCATCTGTTACAGTTCTATACAATGAAGCTTTGACCATTATTATTGTTTCATACTGGAGCAGTATCTCTTACTTCTAGTTCAGTGACAGCAGCCTCCAGTTTGGTAGTCATCCTTGTAAGACTTTCTACATTAAATTTCATAATTTCCAAGTTCTTGGTGTCTTTTCTCTTAAAACTGTGTATTTCCTTATCCATTTCCTGTATTTTCTGAACAAATCTGAGGAGCCTGTCAAAAACATAGTCAGTTTCAAGATTTGCAGTCTCCCAACAGAGGAATTGAACAATATTTATCAAAGACGAACACTGGTTATAAGACCTCACCCACATAGAAAGGATTAGGTGAATTGAAGGTTTGGAGGTAAAACCTCAAATTCTAATGTGAGTGAAAGTGTCAAATGTGATGGTTGCTGCTTGTGCATGACTGGGATGTGCTTCTGACCTTGTCTGCAGGTAGTCCTCAGCCTCTATTCTCAACATGGCAAAACGAATTTTGCTGTCATCAAGCTCAATCAAAATCTGACTAGGCCAGTTGAAAACATTGGAAATCAGCTTCAAGTCATCAGCTGGAGAAAAGAAAAGAGAAATCAATATATTACACATCACCACCTTTTCTGCTATCCCAAGCCTTTGAAACCAAACTCATCTTTAAGGGTTCTGCACAAAATAATATACGATTATGTTCTTGTAAATGTGGAAAGTCGGTGGACAAGTAATTCATTTGTGCAGTGTTGGAGTTGTAGCATGTAAAATAGTATCATTAAACTGAAATGTCAGTATCATAATTGAGAGAGGGTGTTTTCTATTGAGATCCAAATGTTTCTAGAAATGTTTCTAGAAATGTTTCTAGAAATGTTTGGAATCTAAGTTACAATGAAATCTGTCTGTGGTTCATGCCATTTCTTTGGACAATCAATGCTAATACTACTGAGAAATTTCAGCTGGCGTACAAGACATCGAGGCGTAGTTCAGGATGCAGCTGAGGCAATAGGCCGCTTCCTCAATCTCAGCCGTTAGCTTGAGAACAGTCACGTCTCTGGTATTGTTGATGAACTGGCTGAGAATCATCAACTCCTCTGTTGTTTCCGGGATGGTTCTGAGAGTTTTTGAAATTTCCTTATACTTTTGGCAGATCCTGGGAAAACAAAAATAGAAGAAATTGACTTTCCATCTTGAACTTGGAAGGTCACAAATAATCCATCGTACTATAATGTCTCTTTACCTCCTGTTCAGTTCACGGTTCTCTTCCACCACAAACTTGACAATTTGGTCTTTAATTCCTTCAGTGCGATCATACAGGTCTTTATTCAGTTCTCCAGCATCCAGGCAGAACAATGACAGAGGCACTGTGATACGCAGTGAGGCAATCTCTTCCCCCAAGTCACCGATGGTCTCAATTTCCTGGCAATTGAAAGGAGGATAAAGTTTGGAGAACCAACCGATTGAAAAGAAAATATTCTGCATAAATTTGTGATTTTTAAAAAAATATTTTTTTTACCTTCATGATTTCTTCTTGTGAGTGCTTCCCCTTGAGGAAAGCTGATATGTCCTGCTTTGCAGTATTGTCAATTAGTTTATTGTATTTTTGATATGTTGTCAAATACCTGAAAAAAATGATCGATTACAGGAGGCATTACTTTTTCCCTTATACTTGATAGTACACGGAAATATTGGGGGGAAATAACATGTCTCATATATTACTTTTGGGCTCCCACTATGTTCTTCTGGAAAACATCATGGGCTTTGTGGATTAGGTCTGTAACCAGGGATTCTTCTGGCTTGACAGTGCGAAGATACAATTTCTGGATCCCATTAAAGACGTCACATTCCACCTGGCAATACATGTCACATATCATTTATGTTATACAGCAGTTTAACACAATAGACTACACTGCACAAAATCAACATCTTTCAAAACGATCATAGTTTTTACCCTCGGAAGCTCCTCAGCACTCTTTATGATTTCCATGAAAGCCCTGCGAAAGAGCTCCCAAATGTCATGGAGGCTGGGAATGAAGCCGTAGTGAGATTCTTCCACTTGTAGTTTAACCACCAACACTGAAGCCTCTGGGTATTTTATCTCATCGTACAAGTCTCCAAAGTCATTGCCCTCCTGAAGAAAATAAAACACAGGACAGATAATAATGAGGAATCACATAGTTTGAATTCTGAAAGGCAAAAATACATTTTTCATGCTGTCCTCGCCGGATTAAAGCAATTATTTTGAATAAAGTAACTAAAATAGTTGATCTAACCTCATGCAGCATGAAGAATTGCAGCAAGTCTTCCAACGACTCGGTGACCAGAGTTCGAAGTTGCCTTGACATGAGCGAAGCCACAGAGTTGAAGAAGGTGGCATTATTCGGATCTGCCAGCTTGCTCTCCTCAAAGCTGGCAAAGAGTGATGTACAATGAGGCAGCCAGCTGAAAGAAGTAGATGGTTCAGAAAGATTTCTGTTAAAGATTTAGTAAGGATTAATAACACTTCCCCATTAAAACAAAAACTATGTGTGGTTTGTTGGTCTTTAATTTTGTATTTTCACTAAAATAGTACTTGATACGTGTTTTACAAAACACTACTGTCATTTTGGTGAAGGGAAAGGAATATGTGAAAATTCAAAAATGGAACTTAGACTACTAGGAATTTGTTCAATATTCTAATATGTGTTGATCATCAATAATAACTTGTTAAATTTAACTGACCCTAAGAAGACAAAGGATTCTGATTCATTCTGACTGTGATTTGAATTAGACGGTGGTAACAGCAGAATAAAGGTACAAGCAAGTAGAAAGCAGGAGCAGAAAAAAAAAAACAAACATGCAGCAACTACTTTCCACAAATCACAGAGGCTCGTGTTTCTGTTGTGTCGAGAGGCATCCCAAAGGGCTGCTCCTTGGTCCAACAGGAAACACAACAAAGGATGTAACACAATCCTAAAAAGACGAGTGTGGGCAATCACGTGTAAGTCACCCTGACATGTGTCCAACAAAGTGGACAAGATGGAAACAGAAGCCGGCCTCCTACAAATGAGATTTGTCTGCTTGATTACATGGACACTGTGAGGTGCATAGTGCATGCCAGTGTGAAGAAACTTAATCTGAAGATCAGCTTATAGTTTGAAGAACAGGCTGTCCTTTGGAGACAGTCTGATGAACTGGCACAACTCACTTTTGAACGAGTTTGTTTCTTGTCGTCTGGCACTGCCTCTGAACCAACTCCTCGAATTCAGATGGTAGGAGGGGGGGGTTGGTGGAGAAAAAATCCTCCAATTTGACAAATCTGAGCGATGAGAAGCTGAAACAGGATAAAAGGTGATGAGTGAAATTCGACATATTATCAGTTTAAAAAAGTGAGACTTTTAATTCATTTTTTTACTCAGACACTGCAAACTGGAACACAAATTCTCTTTAGCGTGACTGTGCCCATGCTGTGTCTTTCAGTTTAGAGACTGAACAACATTTTCACATCTTGGAATCAGAGCAGATTTAGCTGGCGGGAGATGTCTTTTCTGCATCCCCATTACAGTCATTTAGAAGTTGTTTTCTTCATACAGTGTACCCCTATCAACTTGATTAAGTTTCACTTTTAATAACTGAAATTGTGACGTGGCTAAACATACTTCGTCACCCAGGCATCTTGCAGGAGGGACATAATGGGATTGACAGTAAACAGATGTTGACTTAGCCACGAGTGGGCATTCCTGTAGCTTTCAGCCCAGGGCACTGGGGCGTGTATCACCCTCCTGGGAAAAGGACTGGGGATGCTGTTTATGGACAGCCGTTGACGCTCAGATGGGTCGATCAAAGTGTAGTCAACTGGTGACATAGACAGAGGTGATTTTCCTTTAGTTCATTTAATTGCAACATTAACTATACAAAGGTTATCAGTCTGAGCAACCTCGTAAAAGGGGGAAAAAATGTGTTAAAATGTGTTATACCTATGATCTTCTTGAGCGTGCGGTGATAATCTCTTTCGACTTCTTCCATGTTAGCCCTCACAATTTGCTGGTATCCGCTCGGCCCTTCAGACTCAGGTGGGAGCAGGCGTGCAATGTTGCTCATAAGCTCAGGTGGCATGGGCGCCACCGCAGAGCTGGGGATACCATGGTTGATGTAGTATTCATACCTCTGTATAAGTAAAGATAATCACTTTGTCAAGAAAAAGAGATCTGAGAGATTTGGAAAAATCAACTGATATAGTTACATCTGATTTCCCTGATACTTACTTGCAGATCTCTGTCACTCGGTTCAACTCGAGTGGCCGCCAGCTCCTCCTCCTGCTTAAGCAATATGTCAAGCTGCTCGTCAGGACTCATCGGCGGACTGCTGGGAATACTGAGGTGTCTTTGCCTGGACTCTGCCTGACAGGACGCTGAAGGATGACCTGTCCTCCTGTGAAACCAACAAAATGAGATCAAATGAGTCACAATAAAAGAGCAATCCCACAAGTTCAGCAACTGCAGCTGCAAAGTGTTATTTGGAGGTACCATCTTATCGGTGTAGCTGTTCCTCTCTTTCCAGGAGCGGAGAATGCTGAAAATACTATTAAGGTAAAAACACTACATTCTTAAATTTCTCTGACATATTCTTTACTTCAAGAAGTGATCAAGAAAAACACTTTTGAAAGGATACAGTGCAAGCTATGTTTTGTCAAGTCCCGATGAGGACTGTACTTTCTGAGGCTTTTAATTTTAAGGTGCTGCGCCTGGAGTCTGTAGTTATTTCCAATTATCTCACTAGGAGTTCGGTGGAGGTGTTGGTCTTTAATCGGCGCTGCCGGAGGCAATGAGTTGCGCTGGAGAATGGGCGGGTATTGACTGTTCCTCAAGATAGCCTGAAGTAACAAAACAGATCAGAATGTGGCAGAGGGGCTATTGTGTTGAACTGTAGGCAAATATTAGACAGAAGATTGGTTTTCCTTGAGTACTTTTTTTTTGTTGCGTTTGTTGCACAGATATATTCTTACTTGATACAGTTCTGAAGGTTCAGCATTATCAGGCAAAGGTGGTGGAAAATAATCTCTCCTCTGACTCGCACTATTGAAGGGGATATCTTCCGTCTGCAGCTCCTATAAAAGAAACATGAGTTGCAACACATAGAAAAACAAACATGCATAAATAGCTTCCTGCAGACATTATCGGTGCCTTTTCAAAGCAGCACACAGTATATGGTTGAAAAACAAAGTATTTGATGTAGTTATAAAACCAATTAAAGCTGCAAGCAGCATTGAACAGGTCCTAGTACACCCATGCATGTTGGAACGTGGTGCATGACGAGGTTTTGTACATGTCAAAGTGCGATGGAAATGTTGGCCAACAATATGACATGAAAGTGTCAAAAATGTCAGATTTTGTGGCTCACACAGCACTCCACAGAAAAGTTCCACAGTGATGCTTGAAAACCTGCTGATCAGGAACGCTTTACATGAACTCAATTGCGAACTGAAAACATTGTCCAGGTTAAATCCTCCAGCCTTGGATACAACAGGGATGCAAATACTGGCAACTCATAAACTCTGCAAAGGAGTCATATCCTCGCTGTTTATATCGGACTCTGTGCTTGTATTATTTAGTTCTGAGAGTTTGACACTTAGAAACTCACCTGCTGGAGTTGCTCTATCGTGCTCGCTTTATCGGCTATTAAAGATGGGGAAAAGAGACATTAGTTGTTATTAGCAAATAAGGAGCGACGCATAGTGACACACACTGGACACATAGATAAAACGTGTTGGATTGATCAGGACTGTTTAAACATGTTTCACTAATATTGACTGAACTCTTTGTTCAGAAAAACTCACCTGACATTTTCTCCTTCGACATTCAAAACGTTAATGTCTTAATCAGTGAGTCTCTGTGAGTGACTGTTCTTCACCTGCAAACACAAAAACACAATTTTAAGGCTTCTGAAAGCAAACTCCTTGCAGTCACACCACTAAACACCAACTTATTGCTTTAATACTGATGTGATGTTTGACCGCTTTGTTCCTGATGCGTAAAGGTTTACTGTCAATACTGTCGAAGATGGCCAGTAAGCCGCTCTGCAATGCGTTTTTTATATCTTTTTTCACTTTTGTTGCAAAAAGAGAAGATTTCTGCTTTTCTGAGAAAAACTCCAAATACGTTAAAACAATGTCTCCACTCGAAAATAATCCACGGATTGTTGGTTCCTGCTTCTTTTCTGGTTTTATGAGTAACTGTTATGTTGTCATCAACCTTTGATCTCCTTTGAGCCTCCCATCCTCTGATCCTCTCATCCTCCCATCCTTTGATCTTTTCTGTGTGGGACATTTTTTTCAGTTTTATGTGATTTTTATTTTATTTTCAGACTTGTTAGTCGAATCATTAAAGCAAAACGTCCTGCACACTGTTCTCAAACTTTCAGCACATTTTGATGTGCTTTTTGTGTCTGTGCCCCCAACAATGTCGGAGGAGTTATCTTGAATTATAGTGAAATATTACATTACATTATTTCAGGGATTCATATGAAAGTCTAAAGCATCAAAATGATGAACTCCACCAATGGTATCTTTGACTCTTGGTAAATAGTATGAAATGAATAGCCAAATTAAGATTATTGCTTCACCCAATAAATGTCTTATTTATGTTCAGATCTTAACGATCATTTGAGAGATGAACTCACCAAAACGGAGTCGGGTTTCATCAGGACAGGAATCTAACAGAACTTCAAACACATCACACACCACATATTAGAAGGAAAAACGACACAAAAAATGTTAAAAACAAATAATTCACTTTTTCATATCAGATTAAAACACAGAAGTGTGAATTTTACATATTCTATGATTTTACTCCTTAATGTTTTACGTTTTGCCTTAAGTAAGAAACATCTAGTGAAATAGACCAATAATACTCAGTCTACTGTGAAGTTCAGTTTTCTGTCGTGTGTGGGCTACAAGATTGACGTGTGAGGGAATCATTTCAAGTTTTCATGATCTAAAGTGCTGCTGGAGTAGTTTTCAAATTCTGAGAAGAATAAACTTTACATATCAGTTTCCACATGTGAAGATTCCCTATTGAAAGGAGCAGGAACGATTATCTTTGGCCGGTTTTCCAGTTATAACCCGCATATAGCAGCAGAAGGTGCTTGTAATTTGACACCAGCCTCCTTCTGTTCTTCAGAAACCATGTAGATCCGGTGTCAAACATAAAGCCTATGGTCCAAAACCAGCCGACAAGAGGCTCCAGTCTGGTCCAGTAACCAAGTAAATGGTACAAAAATTAAAAAAACAAAAAAAACAAAAACTAGTTTCTTCAGAGTAGTGACGCTGAGACCCGAGCTGAGAAATCAGTGAAGCTGCCATGAAAGATAGAAAACTCACCTCAAGCCGGGCCGTTAGGGAGTTTGTAAAAACACCCAGAATGCAACAATTACAGAAGTTTCTTGACATTTCACTGCATTTTACAACAGAAAGTTTTAGGAAAATTGGCTTTATGTTGAGATTTTTTTCAAATAGACATTTTAAGACTTGGGAAAAACTCCAAGTTTAAATTGAAAGGTTACTATAGCACTATTTTATGGGTCCAGTCAACTGGAGATGAAACTGGGCTGTTTGTGGCTCCTGAACTGAAATGTGTTTGACGCTCCTGCTGTGGGATCCCCTTTTAGCACCAACCTTGAATCTAAAGTGTCACAACACATAAAGTTCGAATAAACTTCCAAACTTGAAAAATACATAAACAGATATCGGTCAGTGGCGTCCACCGTTTGAAATCCAAATCACTTTGCCCTGGTTTAAAGGTATTTATTCCCAAATAGGTGTGAAACATGAAAGTTTAGGAGTTTCATCCAAAAGGTGTTGGCCTCATATGCCCAACTGTTATTGGGTTATTGACAAATAGGTTTTCTGTGCATTTCTAAGTAATTTATCTGATGATGAATGAAGGTACAGGCGCAATGGAAATTCCAGTGTAGTGTTTTCTGTCACTATCCAAGCTGGAATGTCTGCATTACAAGAAGTAAGCCTATTTAGTGTGTTTGTGGTGTTTCTCTGACTGTGGGTCGTTGTTCTTGTCAGCAGGTAGCGTCATTGAGCCAGATTTGAGCCATTTGAAGGGTCCGCTGCTTCAAAGGAAAGATCTGAAACCAGCCCACCAGGTACCTGTCCTTTTGATATTTTATTAAGTTAGGACACGGGGTGGTTATGGGGTTTTGTCGGGTTCTGGTTTTTACATAACCTGCTTGCTTTTCAGGCTCAACTGTCATGATCTGGGGTTTGTTGTGCTTTCCACGTGTGTTTTGTTGTCTGTTTTCCCTGTCTGCTCCTCCTGTGTCCCGTCCCCCCCCCCCCCCCCCCCCCCCCCCCCGAGCTAGATTGGTTGCAAGTGCTTTCACAGGTGCGGATGATCATCATCAGCTACCCTATTTAAGCCGGCCAGATTATTGTCTTCACCTCGTGGCTCCTCGTGAAGACTACCTATGCGCCCGTGTCCTGTCGTCTACTCGTCCACGGTTCCTCTCTCTGGATTCACCTCACACGTGCTGGAAAAGGGGTTTTTGGGATCGCCACCTGGATTGTTTCACCGCTCACGTATGAGCTTGGACTCTCGCTCATCTTTGTCACTAGTGTAACCTCCACTTGTTATATTATATCATCACTAAGACTGCTTGCTCTGTTTCTGTGTTGTGCCTTTGGGTCCAGTTCTGAAAACCGTAACATCAACACTTTCTTTTTTATAATTAAAAACTGAACGAGCAAATTAAAAGAATTCAATCAAAATTGTAAAAATCCAACCGTTTCCCTGTGTCCTTCAAGATATGTTCCGTCCTTCCTCGGGGTGTAACATATTTATGGGGGCTCGTTCAAATTGAAATTCTAGCACGTAGTCATCTGAGTCCA
Source organism: Lipophrys pholis (assembly GCF_963383615.2). Classification (NCBI taxonomy): domain Eukaryota; kingdom Metazoa; phylum Chordata; class Actinopteri; order Blenniiformes; family Blenniidae; genus Lipophrys; species Lipophrys pholis. Next base: position 18,724,689 of record NC_137638.1, read on the forward strand.
ACAGAAGTCAATTGCTCAGAAGTCGAGTAATCTGTCACTGTCCAGGCAGCAGTTGATTACTGACCAGAAAGCAGATGGAAGTTTGGCACGTCTGTTTGAAGTCGCGGTGACTGGTGACTTGAAGGAATCCATGTCTACAGGTTACTTCGTAAAAGAGGGTTTATTGATGCGTAAATGGACGCCGCTGAATGTCTCTCCAGTTTAAGAGTCGAGCGTGGTTACGCAGATTGTTGTTCCCACTTCGTATCGGGCTGAGATATTAAAACTGGCCCATGACAATAAGCTCTCTGGTCATCTTGGCATTAGAAAAACCTATGATCGCGTTCGAGGTCACTTCTTCTGGCCCGGGTTGAAAGGCGATGATGCGCGTAATTATAGGGTGTGTCATTGGTGCCAAGTCTCTGGGAAACCAAATCAAGTAATCCCTCCAGCGCCCCTGTATCCAATCCCAGCTGTTGGTGACCCATTTGAGCGCGTGCTGGTCGACTGTGTGGGTCCGCTGCCTCGAACTAAGGTTGGGAATAAATTCTTAGTCACGGTTATGTGCGCAAAAACACGTTTTCCAGAGGTCTTTCCAGTGCGTAAGATCACCACTCCAGTTGTTGTAAAAGCATTAAAGTTATTTTCCTTGTTCGGGTTTCCGCGCGTGTTGCAGTCTGATCAGGGCTCAAATTTCATGTCTAAAATATTCGCCCAGGTCCTGAAGCAACTCGACATACAACACTGTTACTCAAGTGCGTTTCATCCCGAGAGTCAAGGCGCGTTAAAACGTTTCCACCAAACGCTAAAAACAATGCTTGGCACTTACTGTCTGGAGTTCGAAACAGACTGGGACGAGGGGGTACATTTGCAGATGTTCGCCATACGGGAAGTGGTGCTGGAGTCCCTTTGTTTTAGCCCAGCAGAGTTAGTTTTCGCACACAATGTTGGTCGTCCTTTAACGCTGCTGAAGGAAAAGTGGCTCGGGGAGGAAACTAAAACGAATCTCTTGGACTATGTCAGTCGGTTTAGACACAGACTGCGCTGTGCATGTGAAATTGCCAGGGGAAATCTTAAAGATGCACAGGCCCGCATGAAGTCTCTTTTTGATAAACATGTTAAAATGAGGGAATTCAAACCAGGTGAAAAGGTATTAGTGCTACTGCCAATTCCGGGCTCTAGTTTACAGGTGCTGGTGTTTATTTACACTATGATGCAATTGACAGGTATGTATATGTCCTATAGGGCTAGACTTATTAAAGAATGGTTGCTGGTTTCATATTTTATTGCTTGCTTCAGAAATAAAATAATACAATTATTTAGAATTACAGCACTCTTACTAATTTTCAATTAAATTTTTGGTCAGACCACTAGTTAAACTTTACGTCCATGTTTGCTGTGAATAATTCCATATCATATAGTTTGGTCTGATGCACATTTCAATAGTTTACAATTCAAACCTGCCGCTTGGGAACTGAGTGGTTCGAACTTTTGTATCTCGGCGAACAAAAACCAAAAGGTTCCCTACCGGGCTTAGTTGCCTTTTTTCATCTGAAGTTTGCATGTTTCCTCATGTGTGGGACTTCTTTGACACCCTGGTGTCCTCCCACATGTGTATTAGGAGAGTTGACGTCTCTTCCATCCAGGATGTAAACTCCCTTCAGCCCAATGTAAGCTGGGATTGGTTCTTGCCAAACTTTGCATCCCCAAGTTGAATTAACGTATGCAGAGACGAGGTGAACATTACAAGTTAGTGTCAATCTCTTAAACATGAGTGCAGGCGGCACGAGAGGCTGCCAGTCGGGAACCCAAAATGGCCGACAATATGACTGCTCCCTTGTGGTCGCCGCCATATTGTTCCGCCATTTTGTTTATGAATCACCACCACAGCGCCACTCTCGGTGGGAGGCGGTAGTACATGAAACATGGTGGCTTCCTGCAGGTCGCCGCCATTTTGTTCCAAAGCACAATCACAACGCCACTGTTGGTGGGAGGCAAGAGTACATGATCCGTAATACGACCTTGCTTCTCCAGAATTGAAACCCCGTCAGTGCGGTATCAAGATGGTGGTTTACGGGCGCTAACATACTTGTTTACGTGCGCTGACATACTTGTTAGCGGTCAGCGCCATACTACTCTCAAAATTGAAACCCCGCCAGTGCGGTATCAAATAATGGCGGCGTATGGGCGCCGTCATACTTGTTTGTGGTTGCCGACATGCTTGTTTATGGTCACCGCCATATTTAAAAGGCGGAATGACGTCAGTGGCTAAAGTTACGTCATGGCTTCATGGGTCATGTTCAGTTCTGGGAAGCACAAGTAAACTGGAAGGTACATCCAGGTCAATTTTATCTGAATAAAGCTCAGAGTGCATTTATTAGGTCCAGAGCCAAGTAAATTGAGGGAGGAGAAAACACCCATCATGTTCCACATTCAATTCATAAAAACAGCCTAGAAAGAAAAGATTAACTCTCATGAACGGGGAAGAATACTTAGAATCAAAAAGTATAGTGAAGGAGATCTTGAATTTCTTTAGACACCTGTATGTATCCTCTTCTAAAAAAAAATGCTGAATTACTTTAAATCATTCATTACTGTAAATGATGAATCCTTTAGAAATGTTTGTGAGGAGGATTTAAAATTAAAGTATCATCATGAAAACAGCCTCTGACTGATCTCCAGGCTCAGATGGAATCACCACAAACATTTCTGAAAAGAAATTAAAACATTGCTGTTTGAGGCAATAATGTATGACTAAAAAGGAATTATTGACAATGAAACAAGGTAGAATTATTTCAGGATGTCTATTTGTCATGTTTCCTTACATTCAGGTCAAAATAAGAAAAGTGTCTCCTAACTCCATTCTAAATTCTGCATTAGTTACATTTCACATCACTGCACCTGTGTCATTTAATATCCCAAATTGTCAGTGAGCCATGTAACAAGTTTATTCTGTATACACCTGCTGCGTACATGATTGACTAAGTTGTCTAACTGAGCCTGTCAGCAACACACTGCAGCTGTAACCACAGTGAAGCTCAGGGTCAGAGGTCAGCTACTAAACAGATCTGCATCCTTCATTCATCCAGTGACAATGTGTGGCTGCATTAAGCAAAACAAATGACCAGAACGGAGAATAACTGTAGTTTCTTCAGCAGGAAAGGAGTAAATGTCCATTACAAACACCCATGACAACTTTAAAATAAAATCATGTCATTGTTTATTATATATACACACAAGCACAGAGTACTTTAATAGAGAAAACACAACAAATCCACATGAGCAAGCGTGAAGATTGTATAAATGTAAAGATTCCAATAGATAAGATGGTGATGAGCGACAGCAGTGCAGCTTCACACTACCATCAGGTGAACACAGGAAGATATAGGATTACTACAACATCACCGGATGCCTTCAGACTCTTGTTCATCATGTACGGTTGGTTCCCCTGTGAGAGCATGTTAGAACTTTCTCCCACTGGCTATGACGACCTCTGCCTCAAGCCTTGTATGACCTTCGGCCATCAGGATGTTGATCTGAAAAACATTGACAAGGTGTATGTAGATAGCTTTCCAAAAACTCAAAATATTGAGCACTCTACTTCTATGATGTCCTCCATTCCATTGACCATCTTACTTCTGGGAGCAAAACATAATGGATGAGTCTCAGGTCCTCCTTCAGGATTCCTGTGACTTCCTCCATCTCCTTCAGCATCTCCAAGATCTTCTGCAATACAGAGGAATCAAAGTAAACAAATCAAGCTTATGTTACATAAAAACTCTAACTGTCATGAAACGGAACTGAGGCTCAAGCGCAGACAGCAAAACAGGAGACACAAAATTCCGTTCACTGATTTATTTGAACAAGGAGCGGAGTCAACAAAAACTACCAGAGCCCCTAACGGGATGGTGGGCCAACTAAAGGAGAATAAGCCACTAAGGCATAAACTAACACTAAGAATTAAACAGACAACGATCAGGAAACTCCTGACGGAAAAGCGACTAGAAAAGGTAAATACAACGAAGCAGACTCGGGGGGGGCTAAACTAACTACGTAAAAAATAAGGTACCAATGATCGCAGGGCGGAGGAGTCTGGCACAGGAGTGGGGAGAATCGGCTGAAGAGCGGAAAGAGTAGAGGAGATCGTTGTTTCAGGCAGACAGGAATCCAGCGAAGAGGAGGACCAGAGTGAAGTAGTTTACGGTTTGGCGTGGGTTCGTGGTCAGCCGGTGTTTATATAGGAGGTGCAGGTGGGGAGGCCACTCCCCGCCGCAGCTGGAAGCAGTTGAGTTGATTGGAGGTGAGAGGTCATGCCCATGAGGCAGGGAGGCCACCAGATGGTGCCAACGGACCAAATTAGGGTTGAGAAGTGGAGGGCATGACACAAATTTGATTGATGAGATGTTTTCTTACCTGCTGGTCACTGAAAGGCAACATCCTCAGTTTGAGCTGCTGCTTCAGGGAAAGTGATGCTGACGGCATCTTCCAGAGGTTTATTCTGTCTGAACAGACCCTCGACTCCATGAGATCATCATGTAAGATCTGAAGACAAAGAGCAAAGAGAGAACATATATTAGCACTCGGGAATAGAACCACTAACAGCACAGTTTGTTTCACTCACCTTGATCTGCTCTCTAGAGAATACAGTCAGGATCACCCCCTTCAACATCTCAATGATCCTGCAGATAAAAATGAGATAAAAAAAAAACAACCCAGCAACAACTGTGACATTTACACTTTGATTAAAGTCAAAACTACTGGATTTTATTTGTTCCTGTCATTTAACAAAAGGAATCAGCACACTGTTGAATCAGCTGACATTTTGCTTTCACAAGGTGATCATCAAACAACTGTTCTATTCAACACAAAGGAGTGCAGGCTAAATATGTCAGCCAGGTGTTTCAGTCATTTCTGCCACTTCCGGTGGGTCGGCTTTCGTGTACGTGACTTCCTGCATGTTCGGTGGTTACGTCACTTCCTGTGGGTCGTCTTCTAAATATGTCTCTTCCGGTGCGTCATTCAGTGTCATTTCCGTCCATGCTTCCGCATAGCACCATTTCAAGATGGCAGCGACCCAGAAACAAATATGGCGGCGCCCACAACACCGCCATCTTGGTTTTCCCCACTGGCATCTCTTGGAACTTTACAAGCCTCAGCTGACCTGAGTGTGATCATGTGACAAATCACGCGGGGTCATGTGATTTATTTCCGTAAACATGGCGGGCAGGCAGCACACGGGCTGTGCTCTGAGGGGCATTCCTGCACTTTTTAATATCTTCATAGTTCCATTGTTTTGCTTGTGTGCTTCGGGTCAAGCTGAAATACGAAGCGCTGTTGTTGACAGACAGACCGGACAGCTCACGGTTATCGACGGTTTCCAGAAAGATTCTGTGGCTTTTGCAAATTTCACTGATGACATAAAGACCTCAGGGTGAGTACACACTGTTTTTTTGTTTTTTTTAACTGGAGAAGCCTTCTCTCCTCTGTTATTGACTCAAAATAGAAAACATGTCCTTTAAATATTGATTGGTCCTGGACTTTAAACCCAGATTAAACGTCGTGTTTTTAATTTCTTATTATTAGGTTATGTGTCTGTGTCTCACTTGTGTATTGTGATGCCACAGTTAAAGCAGCAGCTGTTCAAGAACCCTTTATACTAGTCTGAAAATAAATATATATATATCATCAATTAAACATTTCATTGATTATTCAAGTGATTTATGTTTGACATATTTATCAGCTGTCAAGTCCACTTACTTACAATAATATCATCTGTATTTTGTACACCAATCACCAGAAAAAGAACAACAGAAGTAAAACATGTAACATGGGGAACCCTGGGGGCATATGTGTATGCTGCACAAATTAGAAGAAGAAGTATCAAAGATGGAAATGAATTGTATACTTTGTTTTGAAAAGTTTAAGAAATAAAGCACTATATAAATTAAATCCACTTACCATACAGCAGTACTTTAAGCTGTGATCCAAAGATGCAATCTAGAGGCCATTATTGGAATATAATAGAACTATGTTATTAATCCCAGAGGAAATAGTTTTATTGCGATTTATTTTATTTTCATTCTTGCATGTCAGCTGGTCTTTCTTGGAGGTCACCACCAGCAGTAAGTACAATGACAGCTTCCAAGCTTATGCAGCCGGCGTCGTGGAGGCTGCAGTCACATCCCAGGTGAGTTGAGACTTTTTCCCAGTCAGAAATAAAAAATGCTCAATTGCCTTTACGTTTCCAATCTGAAGATTGCTATTTTGTTTCTCCAGCTCATCTATAAGCATTGGATGAACACACTGATGGGCTACTGTGGACCCTTTACCTTTCAAACGGGTTACTGTGAGCGCCTCAAGGCTTACATATCAACCAATCTGCTGTGGGTTCAGGAGCAAATAGAGAAACAACCGAATTCACCCTACTGGTATCAGGTACTGAATTAATGTTTGTAATTTAAAATAGAGAAGCCTTCAAGTGAATTATAAAAAATAAAAAAAATCATATAAATCAGATATTTTATTTGTTTATTATGTTTCTGCTTCTTGTCAGGTACGACTGGCTCTGCTGCAGCTGAAAGGTTTGGAGGATAGCTACAATGACGAGCTGTCTTTTCCTACAGGACCGATCTCCCTCAACCCATTTGGATTTCTGTTAGTAGTTGTTTCTTTTGTATTTAACCAAAAAATGTTTGCTTTCTGCCAAATGCTATTTCTTCCATCTCTTTTAGATTCTGCATTTTTAGTGTAGCATAACAAAAGCATTAAGTAACTAAAAAGGGACAACTTGCTGAATGGTACTATAGGTATAAAGCGCTTTGGGACAAGTGCTATATAAGTAAAATCCATTCACCATATTATTATGCACCTCTTCCACATCGCTATGATATCTTCATCAGTGTTACTGCCATATTTGTACATTAGATTATTTAAGTGTAACATTACCTTTGGTGTAAAAGCAGAAAGAAACAGTAGTTTGACATCCTGGACAAATAGGTTAATTACATAAAAATATTTTAATCAGAAATCTTTTTTTTTTTTTTTAAACTGATGTGAAATCTGTATTTTTATTACGTTAGACTTTTCCAACTGGGTGGAGATCTGGAGGACCTAGAATCAGCCCTGAATAAATCCAGCCAAACTCGACTTCTTGGTTCCGGTTCCTGCTCTGCTCTCATTAAGCTGCTGCCGAACAACAAAGAGCTGCTGGTGTCACATGACACCTGGAACAGCTACCAGGCCATGCTGCGCATCATGAAGAAATACATGTTTGCCTTTAAAGCTTCTCCTTCAGGTGGTTCACTGACACGAGCGTGTCTCAGTTTAACATCGCTCCGAAGTCCCTGACTATGTAAAGACAGGATCATTTTGACTTTGTGGGTGAAAATCTTCACTTTCTTAATGGAAGTTAGTTGACAGGATCAGTAACACTTTCATACTTGTACATGTACAGTCAATATGACCAAGTATCTAGAAGCACAACTGTTCTACTTTAGACAGGATTTGTAAAATACAGCTGATCTGAACAGTCTAGTGCCTGGAAAACTCAACGTGCTAGAAAACAATGTTTGCTTTAATTCTTGCTTCATACAAGAATTAAAGCAAACATTATTGTTAAGTTAATGACTTTTGAGGTGCTGATTGTAACTGTTGGAAGTTGAATCTAACAGTTTTACTGTTCATTTTTGATGTTGGACTAAATAGCACCAAATGTATTTTTACAGTATACTCTATGCACTTCTACTCTAACCATAGAAATCAAGAAAATACTGTAGTTTCCTGATTTGTAACTTTCAACATGTTTGACTAAATGTTGATCTCCCTGGTATGTGGGTAGCAGCTCGTCTGAAGTTTCTAAATGTTCTTATTTTTGTTTCAGAAAATGAGGTTATCCCCGGTGGAACTCAAGCGTTCTCATCTTACCCGGGATCCATCTTCTCTGGAGATGATTTCTACATCCTGAGCAGTGGCCTGGTGAGAGCCATCTGTGCTCAGCACTACCGTTAACAAGAATTCTTACTGATTGTGTTATTATTTCACAATTGTTTTTTTGTTGTCTGGTTCCTTCAGGTTACATTGGAAACCACCATTGGCAACAGCAACTCTGACCTCTGGAAGTTTGTTCAGCCCAAGGGATCAGTCATGGAATGGCTCAGAAACATTGTTGCCAACCGATTGGCTGCGAACGGCAGGGACTGGGCGGTGACCTTCAGCAAGTACAACAGTGGAACGTAAGATTTATACAAACGAAACTGCTTCATGTTACATTTAAAGCAACCATTTCACTCATTAATATCCCCTTCATGAGCAAGTTCCAGGATTCTGGGCTACTTTTAGTCTTTCGAAATAGAGGTTACTGGTGACAATATTACCGAAGATTGTGTTTGATTTTTAGGTTGTCGGGCTGCAAAGTGTAGTTGGCGCCCTCGCGTCATACCGAGAATGTCCGTGGTTTTGAGTCCAATCATAGTCAGCTGATACCGGCTCCAGTGACCCTAAGTTGAATAAATTGATGTAGAAGGCAGATGAATGGCTTAGCCTGTCAACAGAAGATAGGCCTGTATAATCTAGAGTCACATGACATGTCAGTTGGGTCACTCATTTCATAGTTTACTGCGCAATAATGAAAAACCAGGAAATGTTTGTTAAAGGTTGTGTGCTCTCACTGACTTTGTTTAATGCTTTGTAGGTATAACAACCAGTGGATGATTGTGGATTATAATCACTTTACTCCAGGAAAAACCGACATTAAAGAGAAGCTTTTTTTTGTGCTGGAGCAGATTCCGTGAGTGTTTTATCAAAATAGATCATTTTGTGTTTCTACCAATAATTGTGACGTTATCGAAGCTGACTGACTTAAAAATGATCTCACTTTGTGACGTTGCAGGGGAATGGTTGTTTACACTGATAAAACTGACGAACTGATGAAGAAAGGATACTGGGCTAGTTACAACATACCGTAAGTATGCCATCAGCAGCTTTTTGTTAATTGCGTGCTTCTGTATCTCACATACGTTCAGCTAAGCTGTACATCACATTTGTGTAACATGTACAAATACACACATCTACAGGTATTACGAGGAGATCTTTAACGCCAGTGGCTGCAATGAGCTGGTTGAGAAGTTTGGTCCATGGTTCTCTCTGGACCAAAATCCTCGGGCTCAAATTTTCAGGCGGAACCAAACAGATGTCACAGATGTGGATTCCATGATCCGTCTCATGAGGTAAGGTCTCTGTGTTGCACAGTTCTTCAGAAGTATGCGCTCATCAGGTGCTCGCCTGATAGGCCAAACACACACACACACACACACACCATTTGTTCTTGGCTGTTAGAATAAAGTTTGAATCGTTCTGACAGTTACTTTTGCTCTTTAGGTACAACAACTTTATGGAAGATCCATTATCAAGATGTGAAGCCTGTAATCCGCCTGCTAATGGGGAGAATTCGATCTCAGCCCGTTCTGACCTGAACCCGGCTAATGGAACTTATCCCTTTGGTGCTTTGAAGCAGAGGCCACATGGAGGAACAGACATGAAGGTTTTCATTATTCTTCTGTTTGCCATAAATATAAAACTACTGTGAAACGCCTGTAATTGTGAAAGAAATTCTTTCTGACTTTATTGCGTCCTTCCTTTGCAGATGACTTCCTTTGAGATGTTCCGAGATTATGGGATGCTGGCAGTGAACGGGCCAACTTGGGACCAGGTGCCGCCCTTCCAGTGGAGCAGCTCTCCCTACGAGGATCTCATGCACATGGGTCACCCAGATATTTGGACTTTCAAGCCTGTGAAAGTCACCTGGGCCCCTTGATTATAATCATACTATACGTAGAAGTGACACTATCAGTGTTAACAATGCCAGCTGTGCTGCTAAATGTTTCATAAAGGGAAAGATAAAAAGCAATTTTCGCTTATTTTATGATGATATTCAGAAGGCTGGTGATAATATTTTGAAATTACTGCAGTTCTAAAGTATTGCACTATTTTCATAATAAAAGCTATGAGCGCTAAGAATGTAAGGCAGCAGGACTGTGTAAATTGAGAGCTTCTGCATTAGATTCATATCTGATTGTGTTTGTGCTTTGAAAAGATTTTTATTTTTTTTAATCAACTGATTGTATCAATTCCTAGGTTGTTGTGTTTTTTTTTTAATGTAAATTCTTCCACATGTTGGAACTTATCTTTGGGAAGATCACAAAATAGCTAAATCGACCCTGATGCAAATTGTTTCTAAAGGATTACCAAATGCATTTGATGACATTTGTATTTTGTGATACATTAAAATAAACTATTCTTTTTGTCAGGTCCAACCTCTGAACATTTATTAATTCTGCAAGACAGAACAAAACACACAAATTAAGATTTGGTTTTACTCATGAGGAGAACGGAAGAGAGATGTTTCAGGTACAAATCTCCAACCCGCTCTGAAAAACCTCTGCCGTTTCCTCTCCTTTTATTAGGGTTCCTCCTGTGTTTCTTTCAGGGCACTTCCCCATTTGCTGACCACATTTCTCCTTATCATAATAGATCACAGGGGTCCTCTTATCTTATTACAAGGACTTCCCATCTGCAGACCACATTCCTCCTTACCATAAAAGTTCACAGTGGAGAAATACAAGTCGTAGCAGATGAGAAAGAATGTTGGTACAATGAATGTGATAACCTTTCGTAAGATTATTCCAACACTTTTATCATTACCTGTTGATTGAGGGTCATTTTCCATTGCTGTCCAGTTTGAATATTAGGTCATCATTAGCTATTGATGGACTAAAACATCTTCAGATACATTTCTGTCTAACTAGCATCAACCAGGCACACTAACAAAGCAATCTCAATTAACATGTATTTAAGCAACACAAATTATCCTTAAAGTACAATGCTACAAATGTAAATCAACCACAGATCTAACCATGAAAATAGAACTAGAGCAATAATAGTTGTATGTCTGTGTCTATGTGTGCATGCTTAACGTACTGAACAGAACAATCATTACAATGTACTGAATAATTAATCTGTTTTCAATGATTTTTACGTGTGTAATAAAAAGCATTCATGGTAATTCTCATCTTGTGAATAAGAAATACAAAACATAAGTTATTACTGTTGGAGTGAAATTTGCGATGCACATGACAATGAACAATATAGTGTTTTTTTTATATTGAAGATAAATCCGTCCCGTCAACCGCGTAATGACGTCAGAGCAGTCGTCATAGCGCACTGCCGTAAACAGTCAGCAACCTGTCGCGTTGTTGTTTTGACTTCAAACTTCCTAAATGTTGAGCTCCGATTCATTTACCATCTACAAACACCATATTTGTAGTTTACCAAAACTGGCGCCGTATTCGGAAAACAGGGATTGAAGGTATGCAATCTTATTTCAGCTTGCGCAGTTTGTTAGCAACATTACACTGATAGTAACACGTGGAGTTTAGAGATGAGAGGAATTACACGTCTGCTGGTGCTCTACATGTCCATTTGTTCTTGTTTCATGACTTTTATTTTCCTCTGCATTAATTTCAAGCAGAATACAGGCGGAGATGTTGTTATTGTTGACAATAATCATGGACTAATCCATCGTCCGTGGGGTTGTTTTAAGCTGCTCAGAAGCTGCTTCGTGTTTTACTTCATGGCAGCAGACACGGTCAAACTGAGAAACTAGTCAAATTAAAAAAGTATCACTCGAATACTTTCCTCTACATATAGCTGACTACAAAGCTGATTATTATTATGATAGGTGCTGCCTCGTATTTTGACAATGTATGTCTTATAATTGCACAAATGTTGCAGACGGGTTTTTAATTCCACTTTTCTGACGAAACAATTTTATGTTATTTTTTTTAAACACATTTAGTGAATGTCCAAGTTATTGTTATATCCTTGCAGTATCTATTTGATGTTTGGTTTTTTTTCATTAATCTTAATGTTCATTGTCAAGGGTAGTTTGACTTAAACTAAACTAAAAGAAATAATGGTTTCAGAGGCATCTTGTTAATTATTTATATAAACTGAAAGGAAAACCATAAAGTCCATTTCAAGACCTCCTCTTGTCTTAAAAATCCAGAGTTTATACCTATGAAAATATTTTTAACTTGTAAAATGAAAAAGAACAAAGGGAAACCAAGTGACCTGTAAAATTCTGCAGCTCAATTATACAATTATGTGCAAGTATGTGTCCACCTTGCTTCATGTAATAGTGGCTCATCTGGCCTGTGTTGTCTTGTAAATTATCCATTCATCTTTTACTCTGCATATCCTGTTAAGGGCGGCTGGTGCCAAACTCAGCAAAGGTGGATGAGGGCAGGGTACAGCCTGGACAGGCCGCCACCAGTCCATCACAGAGAGAACTACACACACTCATATTCATATACATAGGGGCAATTTAGAATCACCAATTGACAGCACTTGAATTTTTTTAGACTGTTGGAGGAAAAGCACGCAGACAGAAATGACCCATGACCTTCTGGCTGTGAGGCGAGAGTGCTAACCACTGTTCCACCGGTAATCTTGTGTAGTGTTTGTCTCTCGCCTCACAGCTCATATCCCGGTTGAAGTCTGGACTTTGGAACTTTTCAACGTGGAGTTTGTCCATGCATCTTTTCAGTTGTTCAGTTGGAGGCATCTCAGTGCAAATTGAATCAGGTCAACTGGACTTGGTCATACTGTATGTATTGAAGGATGTTTCATTCCTCACCAAAATTGCTTCATCTGTCTCGTTTTATTGAGACTAGGCTGGTTCTGTATTTAAAATCTTTGGGTGAGTCACCCAAGGTTTCATATGCTGGTGACATTTCATTTCAGGTTCCAGAGTTTGGACTAGTCTAGTGCACAGCATGAACCAGTGAAGCCACTTGGATGAGGGGTGAAACGCCTACCAAAACATAGGACCAGATCTAGTTGATATGATTCAATCTGCATTGAGATATGTACAATCTGATGGTTCTCCCTGTTCATACTTGGGTTTTCTCATGATACTTTGGTTTAATTCCACAATCCGAAAACATGTGATTGAAGTTAAATGGTGAAAAAAAAATTACCAATAAGTGTTGGTGTGTGGTTGCCTGTGTTGGCCCTGTGATGGACTGGTGACATGTCTAACATGTATCCTGTGTTCACCCATAGTCAGGTCTGATCGGCGCCCTTAAAGTAGTACAGATGATGGATATCTGTCCCCTACTTTGCCTCTGTCACAACCTCAACATAATATATTCTGTAAAAACCTCAAACATTATCTAGCAGAAATTGAGAAAAACACACACAAACTGTTTGTTCATAAAGATTTTCTTCAGGGTGAACACGTCTGTCTACCAACGACACTCAGCCACAGTCCATCAAGGTCAAATTTTTGTATTGTGTCAGACGAAAGCTGTTAAAATTAAATATGAGTTTACTGTCTTCTATTTACAGCTTTCTGCACCCCAGCTGTATGTGAGGTCTGATGATGGGATTCTGGCAGCCAGTGACTAAGCTTCGAGATTATGTATCGCACAATCCTCCAGTGTTTACTTTTTTCCTGGGTCTGTTGACTCTGGCCATGTCATTCATCTGTCTCGGCTTTTACAGCCAAACTCACACTCTGCCAAATCCTGACACAGCAAAGGTAAGAGCTCATTTAGTTAAAATTACACTGGAGATAAAGAGACATCAACACACCTTTCTGCATTGGTGTTTGTGTTTGGTTCATTAATCTTGAATGAGTGGATGTTGTGACATTCATTTTATTTAAAAGAGTGCATAGAAAATATCATTCACAGCTGTGACTTAATGCATGCTTGTCTCTTACTGTTTTCTAACAGCATTTGTCAAAAATGATTGTGCTTTATTATTCTCATAGGACTGGAACCGTCTGCTGTCCTCCTTATCCCAGTTACAACTGTGTGAGAAAGTGAATGAAAGTTCACCTGAGTTAGACTCCTCAGTTCCCGCTCCTCTGATGAAACAAGAAATGGATCAGAAAACTTCAGTTCCCTCTTCCATCTCAGTCTTGCGCCTCAGTGTTCCTCTGGGTGTGACAATCAGACCGCCAAGCGATTCGCCTAAAGAGCTCCACCTGCACACTACCTTGAGAGCCAGTCTGTTGAATATTGGAGGTTAGTATTGCTAAGAAGTGAAATAAAGTAAAGTACACATAACATTTGCTTTAGGGTGTATTTATTTTACTCCTCAGGTAATGAAAATGTAAGTTTGACATTTGAGGTTCTGGTTGCAAACGGTACTCACACCTGCCTCACCATAAGTGCCCCAACACACCTCCTACCAATGAGTCTGTAAGTGGAAACTTTTAAGTTATCCCCATGTTTGAAGTTGAACAAATTCATAATTATTGAGTGTTTTATATGAACACGTGAAATGCTTTCATAAAGACTTCCTCCAGAGTGTCCTGCATCAGAGACAAATATTTCACTGATCCACACGGAGGCAAGTGAACAGCTGCTGACAGAATCACAGGCTTGCTACAGCCTGCAGTGGAAAAAGGACCCGACACTTACCGTCATGTTAACACAGGTACAGTTCTTCAGACATGAACAACACACCATGGTCATCCCACACAGTGTATTTAATTTATTTATTTAATAAAAACCTTTTTTTTAATTAATTCTTCATTTTTATTCTTTAGGAAGAGCAGAGTATGGCAGAGCGACATCTATTTGAAGTTGGTGTGTTTCTGCTGGTGATCTGTGTGTTACTCTGTTTAACTGTGAGTTTGACACATTCACTCACTGGGCGCCAGGAGTGGAAAGAACTGGATCTACAAAATGTAATTTCTTCTTTTTCCAACCATTTTATTCTTTGTTTGTTTGTTGTTGTTTTTTGTTTTTTTTTAAAAGATTGTGTAAAGAATGTGTTGCTCATCTGTTTATTTTACAAAATGAGGATACTGGGTATGTAGTGAAAAGGTTTGACGTAACCATCCTGATTTACTTGCAGGAGCCGTTGATTGAGAGCTGACCATTTTCATCCTCTGCATCCTGAAGAGATCCGATGCATTTAATGTTCCTGCTCATCTCCTTTGTAACAGCAGTCAGCCCTGGGGAGCACTGGTCTTCATTTAAATATAGACGTAATCTTCTCTTTCACTCTGTATTCTTGCATAAGTTTGAGAAATGAACCATATTAGTGTCATAAGGATTTTGTTTGAGTTGTTTTGAAGTTAACTCATACCGGTAACCATGTCAGGATATTTCATATCTCCTGCATCCATCTTCTGCCATTGTCCGTTGCAACTTTTTATCGCACTGTGCAGTCCAAGAGTAATTTTAGTGCACAAAAGTACACCAAAAGAGTTTTACGAAACATACTTATGAACCAGTTGTGTATCTCAGAGTAACTAAAATTATATATGAGATCTTTCTCTAAATGGGAAATTTTAAACTAATCTGTTTTTAACAAAAGTGTAGAAGATTATCTTGAGATATTTTTTTTGAGTCTACTTTTATGGGACCAAGTGGGTGTACTTGGCACGCCGAATAGTCTGCTCCAGGTTACACATCTGCATTAACAGGTACAGAGTGATCGTGGTTTGTACAACTTCATGAATTACTATTAGCATTGTAGTAAGAACTTTTAAAAGTGAATTCTTAACAAGCTTAATAGAACATCTAGCAAAGCCAGTATGATTACATGCAAATGATGTGTCAACCAATCTTGTTTAAAATGTTGTGCAGCTCAGAAATGGATGACCCACGTCATCTCAGTTTTAAACTTTGTTCCATTTGCTGTAGCAAGATTAAAAAACAATAATGACAAATATGAATAACTAGTTAGTTATTTTGTTATTGTTTTTTAGTGAGCGTAACATTTTAATCTTGACTCAGTGTGACACTATACCAATAATAAGCACCATGCACATTAATGGCAGTGAATGATACAGTGCTGTATAGTAATTTACAAGGCAACAGCAATTACTAATGTTTACCACTGAAGCAAATTCACCATGTTTGATATTATTGATGTTGACCTTACAAAAACTGATAGCAGAAACTATCCTTGTCCAATTTTAAGACGAAAACACTTTGGAGACTGATTGCTTTCAAAATGCCAATTGCAGAAACCATGCAAGTGTATTTTAGTCTTCATCATATTTATAGTCACTCTCATTTTGCTGTTTACCCTCTGCCAGCACCTTGTAATGAAGATATGTTAGTAAATTAAAGTAATTAATAAATGAATAAATCCTGTTCTTGTCATTCTTGTATGGGCATATGATATTAAGGGCCAAACTTAAAATGTAAGTAAACCTTTGTTTATTTAGTTGACATTGGAAATGTATATGATTGACATAAAGCCCCACCTCACACCGGATGATTTTTTTTTTTCAGAAATTACCAGTAAAAAGGTTATGCATACAAATTAGATTTTTTTTCAATCTTTTTATTTTTTTGGATGAATTTTGTATGTCTTCTCTGTCTGTGATGTTGGCAACTGTATCTTTGTTTTTACTCCCTGTCTGTTTGTATAGTTTTAGTTCCTCATAAGGTTTGAGAGAGGGAAAAAAAGGGACGTTATCCCGCAACGTCACAGGTACTACCTCCAATCAGCGTCGAGAATTTTTACTTGCTGCAATCCTATTGGCTGACAGTCGAAGCCAGAGGCGGGCGTCCTGCAGTGCTTAGGGAAACCAATTAATGACGTTGGATGGATGGATTCCTCGCGGCCTGGCGAAGTGTTCTGTGACATGGGAAAGAAAACGTAATGTTTCCAACTATTTATTCCACCTTAACTTCATTTTTATATCCGATACATTAAAGCGGCCAACGGAAACGGTGGACGGACGTTGGCTCAGTTAATGTCCGCTTTGGGTTTCCAGAGTGAAGCTTCGCGAGCTGCCGTAGCCTGGTAAACATTCTCTGGCACTGCAACGCTAGTGTCCGCTAGCTGCTAATGTTAGCCGACCTAAAAAACCGAATGACGATGGTGCATAACGCCCATAACTGCTGTGCCGTTTTTTCACAGCAGTACACAAACTTTTCACTGCTTCACAGATACACAGTTGGGTTATTGACGGAGTTTTGCACTGGTGTAGATACGCTAACTGTTGTCAGTTGAGCCCGAAGAAGCTGTTCACTAAACATTTTGTTGTTCCGAGCAGGCCCCCCACGTGGATTATACTGGTACCCTCCTCTGCAGGCACAATTTATTGAAGAATGGGCGTCTCCCATGACTAGATCAACAGCTAATATTAGACCATGCCTATGGTTTCCTATAATGAAAGCTAGAAATGTGTCTGTAGATGAGCAAGATATATAATGGCTCCTTTTCTTGATAGGATGAAATCCCTGGACTAGAACTCGTCGAGGACAAGGAAGTAAGAAGAGAATCCCTGTTCGTGTCAATGGCCTATACCAGCTACAGCAGCCTGAGCAGGGCTCAGCTCACCTTTGAGTACCTGCACACTAATTCGTAAGTACCGTCATTCGAGGAACCATTTCGCACTTCCTATCTCCATACACATAAATCGCTTTCATGGGTAAGTTTTCATTTCAGTACTTGCATTGCTTTACAAACTCAGCATTTTTACTTCTCTTGGGCAAACTCAATACATCCATCACCTTTTACCATGCTTCCTTCCATCCATTCATTTACCACTTAGTCCATATGGGGTGGAGATGGCCATATAGAGAGTAAAACAGACCAGACGTATCTGTCCCCTGCAAGTTCCTCCAGTTCTCTTGGGGGAATCCCAAGCCACTCTCAGACTAAACCAGATAAATAATCTCTCCAGTGAGTCGAGGACTGACCTTGGGGCCTCCAGGGGTCATTCTGATCAGATGCTCAAATCACCTCAACTGTCTCCTCTCAATGTGGAGGAATAGTAGCTTGACTTTGAGTCTCTCTCAGATGGCTGAACTCCTCACTCAATCATTAAGCGAGACGCCCACCACCCTACGGTGAAAACTAATTTCGGCTACCAGTATCCGCCATCTCATTCTTCTGGTCATGACCCAAAGTTCAAGATCATAGGTGAGAGTAGAGATGTAGACTGACCGGTAAACATCCCTCATGAATTTATGTTATTGCTTTTGGGATCACTACCAACTGTACATTGATATCACCCTTTCAACCACCTCCCATATAAAAGATTTTGCAAGGCTCACAGATTATTAAATTAGATAAACCTTTATTAGTCCCACAAGTGGGAAATTGCAGATGAGTTACGTTATAAAGAAGTTATAGATATGCACATGAACACTATATCTTAACCCAGCCTAAAATCAATCTTAAGTTTATATTTGAATTATTTATCAGGTTTCATTTACAAAACAGAATCTCATCCATGAAAGAAAGAAGCCAGTGTGCTCCTCTTTCATTGTGTGACATGACTTTGCCTTTCAGAAGGAATGCTTTAAGCAATCCGTTTTAACTGTTTAATGTTTATTTATGTATCCCTCCTGATCTTGAATATTTTTTCTTTTCGAATGGAATAACATTTATATTTCCCTAATAGTGATGAAATCCACAAGAAGCATCAAATGAATAGATTTCAAGTAAACCAGAGCTGCCATTTCTCACACATGGAAACGAACATTTTTCATCACCTCTCATTGTGAATTTACATTTAAAAAAAATATTGTTCACGGCTGATC
This sequence comes from Lipophrys pholis, assembly GCF_963383615.2. Taxonomy (NCBI): domain Eukaryota; kingdom Metazoa; phylum Chordata; class Actinopteri; order Blenniiformes; family Blenniidae; genus Lipophrys; species Lipophrys pholis. Next base: position 18,743,249 of record NC_137638.1, read on the forward strand.
CACGTGCAGTATTTGGCTTTTACTTTAAAAGGCAATCTTAAAATAAGTCTATATATACACCATGTGATGTCATATCTTGACATTTATGGTCTTGCATTTTAACACGAGTTGGTCTCCTTTATATTGATATTTTTTTCTCTGCAAAATTTCAAGGAAATCCCCACTGTCCCACCACAAAGACCTAAAGAGAAGTATAGAATAGAAGTTACAATAGAAAATAGTTTAATTTATCCCAGAGAAAAATTCTTTAAAATAACACACTCACGCCTTGTATTCCTCATGAATCGTACCCTGAATGTTACACATGTAAAATTGCTGCTGTTGCATACAAGGTGTGGAATTTGAATTGTGTGTTACCAAATGAAGCTTGCATTGTTCAGCCGTAGTTGTTGAAAGAAGTTCAAGATAAAACTGACACTGACCGTTTTTACTTTTGCTGTACACAGACATCATTCGCAATTGTTATAAAATAGATTATCATTATTACATTACCACTTTGTGTTGTCGAACTGAGTCTCTGAGTGTGCTGGATATGGAGTACACAAGTACTTGATACACAAGTTAACACAGATGCTATTAAACTGGGTTTCATTCCCAAATCCTCTGCTGAGGGATTGTTGGAATGTCATTAAAAGATTAAACCCAGAGAGTACGTACAAAACTGGAAGAGCTGCCTTTTATCAAACTTGGCTAAAAAGCAAGGAGGTCTTACTTGCCATTGTAAACATTAGTCAGTAAATTCCACTGTTGATTATGAAGATGCTTCATCAGATGTTTTTTCATAAAGAAACTCAATTTCTTATGCACCTCATTAGTAGTTCCCTGTTGATTAAATTTTGCTGTGTTGTGTTTTTAGGACAACCCACGAATTCTTATTTGGAGCCTTGGCAGAACTTGTGGACAATTCAAGGTACCTGTAATAGTTTACATCTCAGTTGCTGGTGGGAGATTTTGCAGCCTTGAATCTGGTTTATTCCTGATCTTTGTGTGGGTCCTACAGAAAGTCTTTACAATTTTCTAAATTCTTTCACAGAGATGCCAATGCCACAAGGATAGACATTTACACAGGTATGACTAAAAGAAGCTCAATCTGTTTCACCCAATGAGGTATATACTGTTGTTCTTTGACACTTATCCCTGTCATTTGCCGTTCCTCTTTTTGGCAGAGAAAAGGCCAGAGCTGCGTGGTGGCTACATGCTCTGTTTTCTAGACGATGGGATTGGGATGGACCCAAGTAAGTGTCACTTTATTACCTGAGGAGCAACTTAAGCCAATGTTCAAGTTGCGTTTTTTTTTTTTTAGATCCAACATTCTATTTATTTGTTATTTTAGATTTTTCGCTAATGCATTTTGTTTATGTGTCTTTTAATAGATGAGGCAACTCATGTGATTCAGTTTGGAAAGTCAAACAAACGATCCTCTGAGTTCTCTCAGATCGGACAATATGGAAATGGGCTGAAATCGTAAGTTCTTTCTTTAAGTTCCCATGCGATGATGACTGCACTGTTGATGCACCAGTGTACCTTCAGTGTCATGTGTTTGTTCCTGTAGCGGCTCCATGCGTATTGGAAAAGACTTCATCTTGTTCACAAAAAAGGAGAACACACTGACTTGCCTTTTCCTGTCACGGACCTTTCATGAAGAGGAGGGTCTTGATGAGGTCAGAGTCAGATCATGGAACGCAATAGACAAAACTATTTAAGAATGAATTGCATGATAATCTATTGCTTGAATCATTGGCTCTAACACTGTGGCACACACTCGTAGTACATTCAGGAAAATCCAATATCTTTGTAAACAATATTAATTTAAAAACATCCAATATCATGAAAATAACACAAAACATACATAAAAACAAAAATCATGTTTGAAATAAGCACATTATTCACATGTAGTTGATGAATAGAAGAATAGGGTCGATAAATCGTCCTGGTGGAAGGAGGCAATATGTGTCATTTGAGAATAATCCATAGCCAATAAGGCAATCCTCCACTACTGCAAGTTCAGTACTGCATGTTCTTTAATACAACACCTTTGGTTGTGATGAAAACAGCTGATATTCAGAATTTCAGTGTACTTCCAGCCGTCGTCAGAAAGTGAAGAGTTCACTCCTCTGGACATTTGTACCTACAATCTATGATCTTCTGTTCAGGTCATAGTGCCCCTGCCTTCCTGGGACCTGAAGACCAAGGAGCCACTGACTTCTGATCCAGAGAAATATGCCATAGAGACGGAACTGATCTTCAAATACTCGCCTTTTAAAAACGAACGGCAGCTGATGGAGCAGTTCAACAAAATAGAAAGCTGTACTGGTAAGCTCATTAGTGGATTATCAATGTGCAAAGTGGAAAGATCGCCATTGTTTTGTCTTCCGTGCAGAAAATGTTGCAATGTCAGCAAATAATGTAATTTCAACCAAACTTCACAATATTTGCAGGTACTTAATTTTTTTAAATCCTGCATTTATTTATTTACTTTCTTTGTTGTTTATTTTCTAACCTTTTCAGATAATCTTACCCCAAAAAAAGCCATCAGAAATGATCACAAAGCAGCTTCCTGTTATTCACAAAAAACTGAGAAACTGTTACACTCTCTGTACAACACTGTGGTGGCTCACAAACGGTATTTCTTTTCAGCTCAGATAGCAACAAATTACCTGCCATCAGACCTTTACCCCAAATGAAGAGATGAGTAGAAGAAATGGAGTTGACTATATTATTAAAGATAATCATATTAGTTGGAGATAGAAGAGGCTACAATATACACTAAATACTGCTTCAGGTTAAAGGCATGCTGAAGCTTTAAAATTCAATGTAGAGAACAAAATTAGAACATTTGCAGCTAAGATTAATTGTATATGCCATTGTAGTTTTTGATTAAATTCTTATGGTATTTTTTACCCTTATGATCACAACTGGTCCAAAAGACACTGATGGTTTGGATGATTTCTGTGTGTATTGGTGTTGAAGAATGCCATTAATGAACTGTTTGTAACGTACATCTGCTCTGTATTTTATTTGAAGGTACTCTTGTGATCGTCTACAACCTGAAGCTGATGGACAGCAGAGAACCAGAGCTGGATGTGGAGACTGATCACCAGGACATTCTTATGGCTGGGACATCTGCTGAAGGAGTGTTAGTACTTTGATAAACATGATCCATTTGTGATTTGTGGTGTATGGTATTCTGTGAATGTTGATGGATGTATCCTTTCCTTTCACAGGAAGCCTGAGAGAAGGTCATTCAGGGCCTACGCAGCTGTTTTGTACATCGATCCACGCATGAGAATTTTCATCCAGGGACACAAAGTCAGAACAAAGAGACTTTCCTGCTGTCTTTACAAACCAAGGTCAATATAAGTACACACTTAAACAGCTGCATTTCTTTTAGAAATGCCAAGGTCTTGACTATCATGTGTTTTGTTGGCTTTTGTTCGAAGGGTTTACAAATATTCATCAAATCGCTTTAAAACTCGCGCTGAGCAAGAAGTTAAAAAAGCAGATCACCTTGCAAAGATTGGTGAGTCCGTATTGTGTTTATATCCAAATGAGTTGTGTTGTAACTGGAGCAGCCTGACAAATGGTCTTATTTGTACTCAAGCTGAGGAGAAGGCTAGAGAGGCAGAGAGCAAACGCCTGTCTTTGGAGGCCAGATTAGGAGATGACCTATCCAAAGAGTCACGGGTAAGTCAATGGTCAGATTTTATTTGCCAAATGTGTTAATTTATTTTATGGAAAAGTAAAAAAAAAAAAGAAAGAAAAAGTTGACAGAAAATTCATTAAATGTTGGTCGGCAGCTTCCAACAAGAAGTACAACACGTTGTATTACGTTATACAGAAAATGCATGAAGATGAGAAAAACAGCTTCTTTGGTCTGTCGTGATTTCCAATGTGTCTATCCTTATTTTATTTTTCAGGCAGTTTTGAGGAAAGTGCAGGATTCAGCCATGATGCTTCGACGAGATGCTGAAATGAAAAAAAGGAATCTGGAACTCAAGCAAAAGTATGACAATTGAAAACCTTTGGGGGTGAACAAAACTTTTAGGATAACCAACTGTATATTTGTAATTATGTGTTTTCTGTGTTGGCAGATGACAAATGTGTATGAATTTGCCAACTATTGTGCTCTTTTTTTGTTTTATGTCTGAAGAAACCATTGATCTAAACACATTGAAGTATTTGTCTTTTTCCATTTCCGTGGTTCTCATTTCTTTCTTGTTCTTTAGAGCATTAAAGGAGCCCAAAGAGTTAAACTTCGTATTTGGAGTGAACATCGACCAGAGGGACCTGGATGGGATGTTTGTGTACAATTCCTCCCGTCTCATTAAGATGTATGAGAAGACAGGGCCTCAGCTAGAGGGAGGCATGTAAGTGAAATATGGGGATACGCTGAGAAGTAGGAACAAATTAAAAAAAACCAAATCTTCAGCAGTAAAGTGATTTGTGTATTTCAGGGCATGCGGTGGCGTCGTTGGAGTTGTAGATGTCCCGTATTTAGTCCTGGAACCCACACACAACAAACAAGACTTTGCAGATGCTAAAGAGTATCGGCATTTATTAAAATCCATGGGAGAATATTTAGCTCAGTACTGGAAGGACACCAATATTGGTAAGTCTGAATAAATTTGTATTTCTATTTTCAGCTCCATCTGACATGCACAATAAAAAAGAAAAATATATAATTATTCTTAGCACGTTGATGACTTGTTTGTCAAGTTCATGGATTCAGAATCCTCTATAGGGAATTTAACTGACAAGCTACTTATGGTATAGTGATGAGCACTCCATTAGTGAGGTCTTCCGTGACTCCAGTTCAGGTTAGGCTTCGGGGCTTTTCTTTGTGAATTTTCTAAGCTGTCTCTGTGTGCGTCTGGGTTTTAACTGCATAATCTGATTTACTCCCACATGCGTTTGAGGATAATTGATGGCTTTGAATTGAAGTGATGCTCTGCCTCTTCGTGTTTGACCCATTATGGACTGGCAACGTTTCTCTGTCCTGCCTTCATTTATTTATTAGTCTCCAGAGGAGAGATTTGTTAACCTAATAGAGTCATTGGGTGGCAGCCACACAGAGCAGCTAATGGGATTCTGAGAGTTTTGCTCAGGGACCCACAGTGCATGTTTTTTGGACTGTGAGCAAACCGGAGTACCAGGAGGAAACTCCACACAGAAAAATCCCCGGCTGGAATTTGAACCCGGACTTTCTCGCTGTGGGGGTCAGCTGTTTCATAAGTTAAAGTAATATCTAATGTGGATGGATGATGCTGATTAGTTTTACTTGAATGAGTTCCTTGTGTGTGCTGGTCCAATCGTCCCTCACAGAGCTCACCATGTTTTGGTTTCATGTTTCTACAGTATCTCACAAATCAAACACTGGCTATATAGAGGTGTTTTGTTTGTTACCAGTAGTTTCTTAAACCCACTTATGAAATTAGAAACTTGTTTTAAGGTGTTAAGTTTGTTCCTGTCTCAAGCTTCATAACTTTGTCATTTAAATTTATATTTTGATCCTTTATCATTAAAAAAAATACGTGATACACAACCTTTCAATGTTGAGTGGGCAATTAAGAATGTTTGCTCCTATAAACAGGTTGATATGAATCTTTGTGAAAGACCACACTTGGATCGGTGCAAGTAATGTTATGTTGTATCACATGTCACATCCTTTAATAGATGCCTCACATTGTTTTTGTTGTGGGCACACTTAAGGCCCCTGCATACTCCCTTTTTCAACCCATAAGAACAAGAAGGAAATTCGGCAGTGACATCAGCCAGCTGCCGAAAAAAAAGCTTTTTCGACAGGACTGTTCATACTCCGATAAGAAGCTGCCGAACTCGCAGGCCACGCCCCCTTGCAGCAGCCACACGTTTGTGATGCGGCGTTTAAACTTTTCAACTGCACAGTTTATTTCTCGCCTCCAGTGCTTTCAGAAATACATTTCTCTGAACTTTTTCAGTAATAAAAGAGAGAGTTGTTGGTCCGGTATTAACTACAGGAGCTGACAGCTGTTCGTGATGCGTTCAGGTGCATCATGTAAAAGCCTTCACTCCGACATTTTAACGAGCTGCGGCGCTCGTACAGTAGCGATGTTACAAGTTAAATATGATTAAAATATGACTGATAGTCATGAACGAACTGGAACACGAAGTTTCGGTGGTGCGGCTCCCACATAGTTCGGCCAGGGCGGTTGGAACAGCCGAAACAAATTTCTTCGGCCCGCTCCCTCTGGCCGAAGGAAATGACGTCATTTTGTTCGGCACTGCCAAACTTTTGTCTTGTTCTTATGGAGTATGAAGAGGCCTTTACTGTCTTGGCATCTTATTGGTGCTTGGTTGTGTTGTTCAAGTTTAATGGAATTATCAATCATGGAAAGCTTAGAAAAAAATTAGACGGCTGTTTGAGCTCTGCTTTTCCCCATGAAAACTGAAGTTGAAATGTTCATAAAATTCTCTGACAAATTAATTTTTTTCACTCATGTTTGATTGAGGTGACATTATCAAGCCAGATAGCAACAGTGGTTACTGTGATTACAGCGATCAAGTCAAGTCCTTTATTTGTCACAAACAACAATTATACATAATATAATGTGCAGTGAAATGTTTTAAGTACCTGTTTTGCACCATAACAGAAACAACAGTTTTTATGGGATGGAAGAATAATTCAGAACACACATAATGATGCAGAAATAGTTGAACTTCAAATTGACTAAAAGTAAACATTTGAAGTACGGAACTAAATGGGGAAAAAAAATTCTTCTAAATCTTCCAGCCCTGCGATGTTCTTGGAAATAGTTATATATAATTTGTTGCTGTATAAATATAAATCCTGAGCATCTGTGTTTGTTCTGCAGCTCAGAAAGGCATTGCAAAGTTTTGGGATGAGTTTGGATATCTGTCAGCCAGCTGGTCTGCACCTCCCTCATCAGAGCCGAGGTACAAGAGACGTCGAGCCATGGAGATACCGCTTACGATTCAGTGCGGTACGTTCACACACCTCTTCACATCCTTACTGCATCTCCACAGGGTCGCTTTGTAACTTGTCTATTTTATCCTTACATTTCCTGATAATTATGCATTTATTGTTTAGATAAATGTTTAAAGTGGAGAACACTTCCTTTTCAAATGGACGCAGTGGACAAACGGTACCCAGACAGTTGGGTGTGTCTCATGAACCCTGACAGCTCCCAAGACAGGTACAACCACAAAAATATTTTAAAGATTCATAATGATAATTGAGGTGTAACTCATATTCTGCATTTAGCAAGCAAAGTATTGATACCTGAATGTAATTTATAATTTCAGGTGTGATGCACCTGAACAGAAGCAGAATTTGCCTTGTGGTGTTTTAAAGAAGGACAAGCAAACAGCTGAAGATAAACAGAAAGAGCTGGCAGAGAAAATCAAACAGCAGCAGGAGAAACTGGAGGCTTTGCAGGTTTCTTACTCGAGTCTGTATATCTTTCTATCTGTTTGTGTCAGGACATAAATGTTATGTTTTCTTCCTTCAGAAAACTAACACTGTCAAGTCTGCAGCAGATGTTAAAAAACTGCCACTGGAGGTTAGCATGAAGCCCACTGAGGGTTCCTCTCAGGTATGTGCTTCCATGCGTCATTTTTTCATTCAGTAAAATCTGTGCAGTGACATTTCCGTGTTGCTTTTTCTGGCCTACTCTTAACAAAGTTACAGCAGACCGAGTCATGTATGAGAGCATTGAGTAGGGTAGTGGTTGATCTGTGTGTCCCCGCTCAGTGTTCGCACAGTGATGTTGCTATCTCACAGGATAGTTAGCATCGATATGAGCTAACACGCTAGAGATGCCAACTCGGTTCTGCGAAGAAATGTGGCCTTGGCAATGGCATGCACTCTACAGAGTGCCCGTTCTAATTTTTTCATTATCTCATTAAAAGGTGTGTCCTCTTTTTCAGACGACGAGATCCTCTGACAGGACTACAGGCCGCCCCCGTTCCCCACCACTCCCTGCTCTTCTGAAAAATGTCCCAACACCACGTGCAGCTTCACAGCGGCCCGCCCAGGCTTCTGCCCCCCCGCCTCCTCCGCAGAAAGAACCACCCAAGTCTCGAACGGCAGCAAAGCCTCCTCCACCTGCTGTCAGGCCCTCACCAAAAGCTGTAGCCAAGACGCCTCCACCCAGTCGCAGCTCACGGGTGAGTCACAGTTTTGTTTCTTCTTACAATTACAACAATGCTGGTTTGGGAGCGCTGTCGCCCGAAACGAACACTGACCAGAGGGGAGGTAAAAAAGAAACAAGACTCATTGATTGGTCCGGACCAAAAGCGGAAGTCCCACTGCTTTAGCCCGTGGTGGCTAGGCTAGTTAGCTCATGGCTAATGGGTAGCCACAAACAACCGCGATATATAGTCTTCAGACCAGATACCAATTAATGCCTTTCTCTCTACTTCTTCCTCGCCACTCCCCGTCAGCTCGCAAGATATTTTCCTGCTTTTTTTTCTGCTTCTGCTTTCTCTGATTCACACGGTTAACTTTGTTTGTTTACTACCCAGAATGCATTGCGCTCTCTGTCACATCCTGTTACCCCGCCCGCTAGATAGAATGTTTGCATGAGAACCCAGAGCAACGTTTTCAAGAGGATCAAAGATTGTTGTTAGATCTGGTTCAGAGTTCGGAGGAGCATTCAAGGACGCCCAAACGAAACGCTCTTTCCCAAAAACTCCCTGAAGGGAACTCTGGTCCGGATCAAACCGGGAAATGTGAACGCACCTTTGAATGTGACTTAATGACAGCTGTCATCTTCATGCAGGCATCTACCAAAGCATCACCAGTCAAACCAGCACCCATTGGAAAGCGAAAGCGAATAATACAGCTGGAGGACAGTGACGAGGAGGAGGAGGAGGAGGAGGAGGAAGAAGATGAAGATGAGGAGGACAACGAAGACAGTGAGGAGAGCGAAGAAGAACCACAGACCAAGAAGTCCAAAATGGCCACAACCTCTGGTAACCGTGGTAAAGTGGGCGGGAAAGCTCCGCCTCCCAAACGTGGTAAAATAGACGAGGTAAATGTGCAACTTTGTTCTCTTGAAGCAGCAGTAGTTGTTGTTGGGAGTGCAGATTTTTAATGTCATTCAAATGTTATTGTGGAAAAGTCGTACTTCAGCGAAAACAAAATGCCTGTCTACATATCGCCTTTTTTTCCAGATAAATTACTTTTAATTGTAGATGGTAAACAGAAGTTTCACTAAACAGCTAACGAGCTTTAAGTGTGTTAGCTAATTAAAAAAAAAAAAAAACAATTAACAAAGTTTTGATGTCTGCCTGATCTTCAACAAACTTGCTTCCTTAATTTTTAAGTTTTGTCAAATTGTATTTGCTTTGCTTTCACTTGTCTTGATCTTGTGTGGTGCAATGTGCCAGATGCTTGTGAACATTGTTGTTGAGATGTGTGCTGCAGTTTGTTTTTGCTGTTTGTTGCCTTTGCTCTCTCATGCCACATATTATTTCTATGGAATTGTAAATTTGAGGGGGGGGAATGACAATTTGCAGCAGCTCTTTGCTTGTAATGTTATAAGGTTTATATGATCTTTCACAAACAATTTAGCTAAATAATGTTAACAGTTTACATTTTGCCAATTTCTTGTGTTTGTAGTTGTATTTAGATCTTCTCTGCATTGCTAATTAATACAAAGTTAAAATACATAAAAATGCAATTTTAAAGGCATGTGAGCAGGAGGAACCAGTACCTGCGATGCTCCTTTAAAAATAGTTTTCCTTCAAACTTTTTAGTTTTTCCCCTAAGAGGAATTATGTATCACCATATTACATATGTTTGTGTTCGCCTGCTATGCTGACGACAGTTGAAAGTCTCCTGTGCAGAGATTACAACAGTGGCTAGGTGTCTCTTTGAGTGTCATTTTGTCTGGTTGCATAATGTGTTGACTCTAAAGACTACAGTTCACTGAGCTGCACTGAGACTCTTTGAACGATAGCTCAGTGAATCAGACGGAACAAAATGACTTTCATGTTTACGTAGTAAAGAAGGCATGACACTGGCCACTCCAGGTTGCTAAGTAGGTTACTGGACCACCCCTCTGCTGTCCACCTTGCAGGTTAGCACACAGTCTCAGCCTCAGAAGAAAGTTACTGCTCCATCACGCCAGACCGCAACCACACCAAGCTCTGCCTTTAAACCCAAATCCACCACACAGCATGTGGCTAAACCAAAGGTAGCTTTACCGGGTCCCTCTCTCTACTCCCCTCCACTAAAACTGGGCTGCATCCGCTCTCACTGCTTCTAACAATCGAGACTTTTAACCAAGTGCTTGTGGGTGTTTCATCAAATGACCTCTCACTATGAAAAGTATTTTCTTTTCATTTTTTAACCTTTTCTTAGTTTTCTTCAACTAACAGTTCTCTTGAATTGAGCATGTCATTCTTAATCCACACCAGCGGTCATAGAGACACTTTATTTCTTTCTTGGGATTTTTCCAGTATCACTCAGTTCTCTGAGTGGATCGTCTCACAGTCGTCGTGTTTACACACTTCTGTTTTTGCAGGCACCTGAGAAAACACAACAGGAACCAGAGAACGACGTTAAAAATGCACAGAAAGGTGAGATGATTGTCTACTTCAACAGACAAGCTCAGAAAAAGATTTTCTTTAACCTGCTGTGGGTCATTTATTTCCCCCCACAGATAAGGGGTTGTTGGTTGAAGTGCGTGTCAATAAGGAGTGGTACACGGGTAAAGTTGTTGCTGTCGAGGCAAACAAACAGAGCATCCGCTGGAAAGTGAAATTTGACTACGTACCTCGAGCTACTCCCAAAGACCGATGGTGAGAGTTTGTGTGGTGCTCTACATATTTTGTTTATGACGGATATTTCACACATGCATACGTATTTCTCCAAAGGGTATTTAAGGGCAGTGATGAGGTCCGCTTGATGCGGCCGCCATCTCCAGTCTCTCAGACGCCGGACACCCAGCAGGAGACTGAGAAGGGGCCGGCCCCCATGGAGCCAGACACCACTCAACCAGGAACCAGCCGAGAGGTGACCGACAGCCTGGTCACGATGCTGAGGTGAGCGCCTGCCAGGAACTCTGTGCTGTTTGTACACTATTTGTGCTAAAGTGTCAGAATGGGTCTACCTGTGTTTGTCAATTTTACAGGACAATGCTACGTTATTTCTTCCCTCCTGCTTTTCGGATTCCAAAAGACGACGTTAACAGCATGACAGCAGAGGAGCTGGTGGCTTTCCCATTGGTAAGACGGATACTAGATCATTTGAAAGATTAGCACGGTAGATTAAAGTTACTCTACCAGAATCCTCAGGGGAAGAATGACATTTAGGACCCAGTTTTAGTTGCTGATGTACATCTCTAATACATTGTCTATACCTTCCTGAAAGAAAATTGTCATTACACTCATATAAACACATTTCCAGCGAACTATAGCCCAGTTTGTTGACATCTTGCGGTCATGGAAACTCCTGATCCTAATTCATGTTGGAACATGTCAGACAATGAATGACATCAGTTCTCAATCTTAGACACACTCCAAAATGTTAAATGACTTTATTTTTTACAAGCGTTTTAGGAAAATGGATCATCTATGAAAACTTTGAGCATCTAGTGACTGAATGGAGATCAGGGACATCTAAAACTTTGGTTTTACATTTTTACCCTTTTTCAGCCTCCATTTTTGTCTACTAGTGGGAACATTGATATTCAGAACATATGAAGCTAATCTAAGAAGGCCTTTTTGCATGAGATTTGTATGTGTTTGTCTCTCCATTTAGAAAGAGTATTTCCAGCAGTATGAATCAGGTCTGCAGTCGTTGTGTAATTCGTACCAGAGCAGAGCTGATGCCAGAGCCAAAGCTGTGGAGGAGAAGAGCAACAACACTGAGGTGAAACTGAGAGAAGCCGATGAGAAACTGCAGAAGCTACGAACAAACATTGTGGCACTTCTACAGAAAGTACAAGAGGTGAGACGGCACCAGATTTCCTCAGTATACACTCGTTTTGTCGAATGCATGTAAATTCTTTGTTTTTTTCCCTCCACATTTTCAGGATATTGACATTAATACTGATGATGAACTCGATGCCTACATTGAAGACCTCCTCACCAAGGGAGATTAGAAGAAAAAGAAAAGAAAATATTGACATTATCAGACTGGCAGGATTCATCCAAGAACTGCAGGTGGCTGCGAATGGGGATTTTTTCACATTGACCCCTTTTCTTGGTGAATCAGATTGATCCAAGTTCGATTCTTTCTCTCTTCTTTTTTTTTTTTTTGTTTATTCAGTGGTTCTTCCTTTTAGTCCATTTTATATATGTGAAGACACGTTAAATGTTAACCCCAATCTATACTATTGAAGCTTTAGAATGGTTTCTATAGGTTTGTTTAGTACAAATAAGATCATTTTCATGGTGTTTTACTGGGTTACAAAGCTACGTTTGTTTTGTTTCTTTGTTCATTAAGTGAGACAAATGCTCAACATCTGCAGCCTGAACTTAAACAACTTTTATTTTTCTACACTAAAGTCACATTATTCCATCCTGGGCAGCAGATTGAGTTAACAACTTACAATTACAGTGTTTTGCCTCACTCACAAACAATAACGGCTTACTGGGTTTTATCAGTATAAATGTTCCCTTAAACCTTATCTACATTTAAGCAATGACTGTTTTGTGTTGTTCTGGGGGGAAAATTCAGTAGAATCCAAGTTTGTGTGTTAAAAAGTAATCGGTGCCTGTGTCCTTTTTTGAACAGATTTTTAATGTCATGGAAATGTTTTAATAAACATTGCATGCTTTCAACTTTTTGTTCTGATGGAACAATTTATTCTGTATTTTTGACAAACTACTCAAAACAATAAACCAGGTTCAACAACATATGGTTTGTGTGGTAAATGAGAAGTAAATGGTATTGTTGATTGTATTAGCAGGCTATTTACAGTTGTAAATGAGATTAAAAATGAATTTCCTTTTCTGATACACTATGAAGTCAATAGTGTACCTATTTTTTGAAATTGGCTTTTAGGCTATAGTGAAGCTATACAGAAGAAAACATGGTGAACTAAGACTGAAGAATTTGTCATGGTATCATTTTTCTATTTAGTTATGAACATTTGCTTTTTCCAAAATGAGTCATTCAATTATTTAGGTAATATGTACAGCTGCCGGACTTGGTTTTCTTTAGACTTATGCCAAATATAAATTGCTAGTACATTTTCATTGGCTCAAAATTGGTCTGAAAACCGTTTAAAATAAGCAGCAAATAGAAATGATGAATGTTGAACCAAGCTTCACCCCATGTTCACATTTCTATTTGGATTGTATGAAATATAGGGTTTAGTAAATTCGATAACCAAGTAACCTTCCTTATATGTTAGATTTAGCAAACAAGACATTTCAAGCATTTCTTCACCATTCTCTTAAACGTCATGAAAATAAAAACATCTCAAACTAATATGAGCAGATATTTTCCCCATTGTACGTTTACAGTGTGGACATTGCTTGGAAAAGGGGATTTTCCTATAATTTTCAAAGCTATTCCAAAAAATTGAGATGCACCTTTAAGAGCCTGTTCCGTGTTTCGGATTAAGTGGTTTCCCTGGTAACTTCTGACCGCCACCCTTTAGCTTGTCGCTTCTTGTCGCTACTAACAGCAGATGTTAAAAACGCAACCACAATCCATTTCTGTCCAGATGAAGGCCGTTTAACCGCAAGATTGAAAGTGTCGAACCTTTTACGAGTCTCTGTCCTGTCGGGTTTTTAACATATGTTGTTTCTTGGGGCTGCAAGGGTCGCTAAAGGAAGTCGGTCACCAGTTAACAGGGAAACCAGTTAAACTGTAACACCAGGTAGTCGAACGTCTGCAGACGGAGTTGTAAACAAACAGAGCTGAGCATTAAGGTCAGGTTCCTGCGCATTTCATTCGTTTTTTCAAGCTTTTACCTGCCATTTATTTAGAGCTACAGGAGTTTTCTGTGTGAAAAAGCACTAGAGAAAGGTTTTTTCATAAAGCTTCATACGACAGATCGGTTGTTGTCTGTGTTATTGTTGTTGAGCTGCAAAAGGAATTTCTGACACTTTGTAAAGGAAAATAGCTCAGATAGAAACTTTACGTCAGCATGAGCTGTTAAACTATTTACCCAGTAAATAAAATAAAACTCATATCTACGGACCAGGAGTCAAATGACCTTTGACCCAGTTTGTTTCCGCAAAACTTATTACTGATTACATATCTGTTACAAATCAAAAGCAATCACTGACAAACTATAAGTGAAATAAAACACGATTATTGTTTTGGGAAATTACTCAAAACATTGTGTTTTCAGAGGAAAAACTCTAAATAAAAATCAGCCGTGATACACATTTTTTAGTGGTGCTGATAGTAAGAGTACAAGCTGACAGCTGGATAGTAAATCTCAGCTTCTTTATTGGGGGTTGATATTTGAAGACTTGACTCTGAGAGAGTCACTGCCTCACGTCACTGATTCAGATAAATGAAACTTAACAATTTGAAGGAAATACATTTTTATTTGTGCCATTTGGGATTGTGGCATTTTTCCCCATTCAGACTGTAGGTGTTGAGCCATGCCATTGAGCTCAGTCCTCGTGAGCCAGCGTCTATCCAGAGGTGGTCACAGGATTTGGTGTGGTCTTCCCCGACAATTCGTCCGCCTCAAATCAACCAGCGCGTCTGAACCAGACAGGAGAGGATCGGATGAAGAACATTACTGGGAGGCATCGAGCGCTCTGCCGTTCACCAGAGCCAGGATAGGATCTTTTTTCCAGGAGAGACCAGAGCTGAAGAACCCATTTGTTGAAGATGCCTTGCTTAGAGGATACCTGAGGAGACATCTGCCCAATGAGGTAAGCAGAGAGCAGAGCTGAGCAGACATTACAATCTGGATATTCATTATTAGTATTGGTGATGTTAACTAATGAAGGGAGTAAGTTCTGTATAATGATTTGGGGGCATCACGTTTTGCTGGAGATGAGCACCAAATGTGTGACAGCATGAATTTGTGCAATTAACTGTTCGGCTGAACAAACTTGTTCACAGGTGGTTTTTTCTGACCTGTGTGCATTCGGAGAGCGTGTGTCTAAAGAGGTGGACGAGTGGGGCAGAGAGTGTGAGGTCACCCCTCCACGGTTGGTGCACTTCGATCCATGGGGGCGCAGAGTGGACCACATTGTAACCTCCCCAGCCTGGAAACGCATGAAAGAGTTATCTGCACAGGAAGGACTGGTTGCCATTGGCTATGAGAGATCATTTGGAGAGTGGAGGTTAGGAGACTGTATACAGCATTTTTGTTGGGGGGGGGGGGGGGGGGGTTGCGCCATCATATGTTGAACCTTCACTTTGATAAATTGTGCGTGTCTGTTATAGTCGGGTTTACCAGATGAGCAAGTTGTACATCTACTCTCCTTCATCTGGTCTCTACACTTGTCCTTTGGCCATGACTGATGGAGCTGCAAAAGTCATCCAGGTGTGTTCAGACATGTTAATCTCCCTTGGCCCAACGTATTTTGTTGAATTTCGCTACAAACCCAACAAACCACATATTTATTGTGAGGCGTTCTGATCCACTGACGCCACTTGTGCACGTCCTAGATTTTTATTATCTCAACAATTTGGCATTTTGTGTGGCTGTGAAAAGTCTCTGGGTGTTTCGAGGCTGGTGGAGGAAGCCTTCAGTCGTTTGACCTCTCGACAGCCTGAACACTTCTGGACGTCTGGACAGTGGATGACGGAGAGGCAGGGAGGCTCTGACGTGGGTGAGGAGCGACGCGTCTGTCCCACCTGGAACAGCTTTAATGTCATTCTGGAGTTTAAAGGCTGATGCACAACTGAAAACACTTCCTGAATTTGTCAGATCAAAAATGATAGAGAGATAGAGTATATTGTTTTTTGTCTCATAAAAGAACTGACAAAATGTCTATAACAAACACACATCAGCCATCACATTATAACCATCTGCCTAGTATTGTATACCTGATTATTTAAAGCATTTAAACCACAATGTACTGTATTCTGAGACCTTAATGCCACAACCAGCATTACGTTCTGCAGGAGTCTCAGCTACGGCAGCTTGTATGTTAGATCTGAACACACAACCAGCCTTCACTCCACTCACACGTCACTGAGCTTTAGCTGCCCATGAGGTGGGTGGAGAATGTTTTCTTAATCATATAAAGACATTTGGGACACTTTTTTGTGTGAAAAGTGCTTCATAAAGATTGATTGATTGATTAACATTCTTCCTTGGCCAACTTTTGACAAAAACTGAAAACTGCAGAGTGGAAAAATGTAATAAGAGCTGCAGATTATCTGACAGTCTGGACATCAAAATGTGTCCCTTGTCAAACTCAAATCCTTGCGTTTGTTAATTTCTTCTGATTTAACACATGAACTTTGAGGGCAGAATGTTTACTTGCTGCCAAATATATTCCACTTACCAACATGTGACATATAAAAGAGATAATTTGTTTTATTTACATCACCATTCAGTGTTCCTAATGTTTTGGCTGATCTATTTATGTTTGGACGACGTTGATTGCAGTGAAACATTATGACCATATTGGGCTTATAATCTGGAGGAAATTAGGTTTTTTTCTGCATTCTGTCTCTGTTATACAGAATGTGACGTTTCATGAGTTGCCTCTTCTTGTCCTCAGCCAGCGGCACTGAAACAGTCGCTGTTCCACAAACAGACGGGTGGTACAAACTCCACGGATTCAAGTGGTTCACTTCTGCTACAGACGCTGACATGACTCTCACACTGGCCCGAGTGCAGGACAGAGCGGGCGCAACCACACCGGTACTGCTGACTCCTCGACTATCTCTATCACACATTTGAATGATTCCATTGATCATTTGTCTTTCTTCTCTGTGTCACACAGGGCAGCAAAGGTTTGTCTCTTTTCTATGCAGAGGTGAGTCGAGGCGAAGATGGTCGACTGAGGGGCATCGAGGTTCAGAGACTGAAGGACAAGCTGGGAACGCGACAGTTGCCAACTGCTGAGTTGCTGCTGGACGGCCTGCCAGCACACCGAGTCAGTGTTTGTTGCTACATTATCAAACTATAGGTTCTTTCTGTAGGATGTGTAGATCATATGTGTACTCTTTCACCCAAACCAAGTTCAGCTCACATTGTTTATTCTAAAGCTGTGAGCAGTGCCAATACTCTGAGTGTCTCAGTCTTGTGATATTCTACCTATGAGAAACAACGAGCTGTTGACCACAAGGAGGCTATAGGTAAACCACAGTTAACGGTCCTGAAAAAAGGGTTCTGAGAAGAGTGGTAAGCTGCCTTAGTAACTGAGCAAAAGGCTAATCGTTGGATCTTTTTCCTCTGACCTACTTTTATGGTGCATCGCAATTAGTCTGGCCTTCCTCTACACAAAGATGTCATAGTAATGCAAATAGCAGAGAAAATAGGCAGTGTGAACACTTGTGGAGTTGAAAGTAAAGGAATTTAAAGTAGAAGAAAAACTTGGTCATTGCGAGTTGATTCATTTGATTCTCATACTGATATTTTAAACACTGGACCAATTGTGCAACTGCCATAATGTTACTTTTGCAGTATGAGCCTAATCACTTTTGCAACAAGGCAGAGTGTTTAGTGTGATACATTGCATGTGATGGTGTTTAAAAGGAGGAAAAAAAACATTAGCAATGGGGTGCACAGATGCAGAGCTTCTGACCTCGGCACATACAAGATTTTATAGATTCAGAGGTCTATGTTTCGTGCTGCTTTCAGACCTGCTTTTCAAATTGTTTTGGTTGGCTTGTTTTGAGTAGTCTGGGTTTTAGATGTTGTTTACACTCCTATGAATAAATCACACTAACTGGGTGATTGCACAAGTGTGAACACATCCTAAAAAAAGCACTCTGTTTTCCATTTAGAACTGTCTCCTTATTGGGAATCCATGGAAACTATTACAATTTCACTGTGAACCTGTTTTGCCCCACTGGCAACAGTTGTTGCAACAACAACAACAACAAAAAACATTGGTGCAACAAAAAATACATAGTTGCTGTGTCTTAAAAAAACAACACATTAGTCACGTAATAAATACCAACATGATTTACTACTTGTTATTGCACCATGTTGTATTAACTAGTATACAAAACAATTGAAAGATTTTTTTTGTCTTTCATATTTCATTACCAACAGCTCTCAGAAGAGGGAAGAGGTGTGGCCTCCATCGCTAACATGCTGACTATCACTAGGATCCACAACAGTGTGTCTGCAGCAGCTGCGATGAGAAGGCAAGTCACACGTAATATTAAAGCACTGCCTTTCTAAACTGCGTTGTGAGAAAGCTGACATACTGTGGTGTGGTTGTGTGCGTTGACAGGGTGGTCCATTTAGCTCGTGACTACTCCACTCGCCGCACTGCCTTTGGAAAGCTCCTTAAAGACCACCCACTGCACATGCAGACGCTTTCTAGGATGGAGGTGAGCTGCTGAGTTAACTCTGCTTGAACTCTGTACAGCGATTCCCATCATGCCTCACTCACACTTACATCTGGTGTGGACAGGTGGAGTCCAGAGGAGCCTTTCTCCTGATGATGGATGTGTGTCGTCTCTTGGGCCGGGAGGAGTGTGACGTGGCGACACAACTTGATTCCCACCTCCTCCGTCTGCTCACCCCCGTGGTCAAACTGTACACCGGGAAGCAGGTGCACAGACCGATCAGATGTAGCAGTGAAATACATTTCACCTGTCTTGCTTTGATAGTTTAATTCCCTGTGTGTTGTTTTGCAGGCGGTGGCCGTGGTGTCAGAATGCCTGGAGAGTTTTGGTGGACAGGGTTATATCGAGGATACTGGGTTACCTGGAATCCTTCGTGATGCTCAAGTAGAGATTGCTCCAAAAATCTGACTTTATCTTTTTTTTTTTTTGTCATGAAATAGGTGTTAACTTATTCCTCTCTCTCAGGTGTTGAGTATTTGGGAAGGTACAACCAATGTTTTGTCTCTGGATGTGCTGCGCAGTGTGACCCGCAGCTCAGGAATGGTCCTCCACGCTTACTTCACACATGTCAAGGTGTGAGATTGAGTACATATCCTGTCAACCTGTTTTGTTTTGTAATCTGTGAACATGTGGGTGAATGTGAGGTCTTTGTGTTCTCTTTGAAGTCCCTGCTTGCAGGTTCTTCAAGTGTTTCCTCTCTGGCTCCAGCTGTGAAAGCAGTGGAGAGTGCGCTCTCTGAACTGGAAGGATTTGTTCAGGCAGCCGCCGCCAGAGCACCCAGCTACCTCCAGCTATCAGCCAGAGACCTGGCATACAGCCTGGCTCGCATCTACACGGGTGTGAACCAAACACATGCATATGCACGCATGCTCATACACCACCAGGCTATTGTTAAAAATGCCAAATATTGTTTTCTTTCTGCTTTTTTCACAAATCTTGTTTTATGATGCTTGTTTTGTTGTATGAACTAAGTGTCTAATTTTTGAATTGTTGCCGGTTAAATAACAGTTAGATGACGTCGTGCAATATTGAATCGGGTAAAACCAAATCATTACCTACTTAGTCAATTAAGAAATCCTCCAGATGAAGTGTAAACACATAAAAACATATATTTTCTTCCTGTTCAACAGGTGCACTTCTCATTGACCATGCATGTTGGAAAGGAGCTTCTCCAAGTGACACTTACGCAGCTCTCAGGTACATTACCACTTTGCACTCTTACCTAGAAAATATAACTCAAACATTGAGGTCATTTAACAAAATTGTTTTTCTTTCATCAGATGGTGTGAACAGGATTTATGTCCCGTGTCGACCAATCACAGAAGAGGTCACTATGACTCCAACACTATCCCACTTGATGCTGCGTTGGTGTTTGACCGTCCGAGACAAAGCTGAATGATTACTAAAAACTGAAAAAACATGCGGTTGGTCGGCTGTTTCTGAGCCCTGATTGAACTTAGATACACAAAAGCTATTTAACCTTTTTTTTCCTTCATTTCCTACATGACTGGTTCTGTTTCATTGAAAGTGAATAAGCACGACTGTGACAATGACAATATGTTACAGAATAAAGTTGTTTCCCTTGTTTTACTTTTACTTTGCATTTCAGAAGGATAAACAGTATTTTTTAAACGTCATTGGATACATAACATCAAGCCTCGTTTGAACTCAAAGTTAAAGAAGCATAAAATTTAGAACAGAAGATTTATTTGTAAACTAATGTATCAATTCGTTTTATTGATACACATGAAGAGATAAAAATGTCAAATATTTAATTTGCTGAAAATGATGAGCAGGAAGGTTTATCCATGAAGAAAAGCTTTTTCTTTAATGTGATCTCTATGACAAAAAGTCACATTATTCACGATTAAAGTAATTAGTTTAACGTTATTTATTTTATAAGACATTAAAAAAAAAAACTATAGTGAACAGCAATAAGTGTAACAGGTATAACAGTAATGATTATTGTTTGTTTTCCATTTTCAAGTTTCAGCCATAATGGTTTTTATTATCTATGAACATTAACAAAATTGTTCAGTGTGAAGAGATTAATTAAAGCAATCCAAATTTAATATTTAGCGTGAGACTATGATTACGGCATATGATCTTTGGAATTTATGTGACCTTCATTCTCAATGTGTCTGGAGTTGACATGACTTTCATTCTGTGTGGAGCCAAGACATAGAATTTCCCCCAGGGATTAATATAAGTGATTGTGATTCTGACTGCTTTACCTGGATTTCAAAATACGATTGTTTGATGACTAGTGTCAGGTCTGCAGGTGAAAAATTCTAATCACTGTGACAGAGCGATGGGATGAGTTAAATGCAGAGAAACAATTCCCACAAAGCAGATCAATAAAACGATCTTTTGGATATCAAAATTGAAGGAGTTGGACTTTTATTTTAACCCCTGACTATTCAGTAAACATGATATTTAATGTGAGCTGGCATGTGTTTGTACTGAGCCAAACAAAACGCTGTCCTCCGCTGACCCTTAAGAGGGCTTGTCAGGGGTGGGATTCAAACTGCGCGGGAGATTTGTCGTGCACTGATTGGACGATGAGTGTGACGTTTCATAGGTGACTGGCGTCGAGCAGTGGGAGGTTCTCAGCTCTGCGCTTGTGAAACAGTACTCAATGTTCACGTACTTAGCTGACACTGTGTAGGGTTACAGACAAAGTGTTGACGGAAAGCCAGAACTGTTGACAGATTAACAGCGATAAGTGAGGTTGTTGGTGTTATTTTTTTCTTCTTTTATTTCCGGGGTTAACTGTGCTGACAGGTCCGAGGTTTAGGACGGTTCCGTGAACGCAGCACAGGATGGACTCGGCTCCTGGATAAACGGGGACTCATGGCTGCCCGCG
Organism: Lipophrys pholis; assembly: GCF_963383615.2. Taxonomy (NCBI): domain Eukaryota; kingdom Metazoa; phylum Chordata; class Actinopteri; order Blenniiformes; family Blenniidae; genus Lipophrys; species Lipophrys pholis. Next base: position 18,764,581 of record NC_137638.1, read on the forward strand.
TCCTGCTGTCTCTGCTGCTGGTGGCTTCGTGTCACCAGCAGGTCGCTTCAGGTTCCCACGTCCTCCGGAGACAGCGTGCAGACGGATTCATACCAGGACGGTCCTCGGAGCACAAATCAAACATGCTGGCTGAGATCAACAACCACAACGTTGAGGTGGGTGAGTGTGCTGGCTGCTGAAGGATCAGGTTCAGTGTTTTTCCTGCCAGGTTGTCAGGAGGTTTTCTCCTGTTGTCACATGATCAGTTTGAGATCACACACATGACGTGTGATGTGTTTAAACAGGATGTCTCCAAACACAGGTAGACATGTGGATATATGTGTGTGAGAGAGACAGCCTGAAATTAAACTTCTTGTAGCAACTGAAACACAAATAGTTACTTTCAACTGTATCACATATGTAATACTAGCTATTCTGTTTATTTTACTTCTCCAAAATATCTATGCTCAAACTGAACATTTCTCTGTCATTGAAAATATATGATCAATTCCCCAACGCGAGTTGTGAATATATGCAAATATAAAGCAGGAACTTTATGTGAAAAGAGTAAACTTTTTAGATACAAAAACGCTAATCAAAATGTATGTATATTAATTTGACACGTGGGTATTGACTTGCAATGTTCAATTTTTTTTCTCACGTATGAGTGAAACCCTATTCTGAAACAATAATTTCAGTTTTATTGTGTTTTTTTTTATTTTGTGCACAGCACTTTGGCTCCCTGTGGTTGTGTTGGATTGGATAGTGTGAGTGGTTGAATAGGTTACATTCTCTCCGGGAATTCAGGAAGTACCCCGGTCATAGAGCTTCCTATTTATATTTAGCTTTCTCGTTGTGTGATGTGTTTTGTTTGCTGTCGGATTACCATTAGAGATAATTAACCCCTGAACAAATAAACCACACTAACAGCTAAGTCAGCTAAGAAGTTTTTTTTTTATGTGCTTTTTGTTTTTAAACCTGAATTAAGGGAGAAGTTGAAGTTTGGAAATGTGAATCTCAGTGTGTCTGTTAACCTTGGTAAATAAAAGTACTGTATAGCAATTTTAAAATGTAATGTATAGTCAAGAAATTCAACAATCCAATTACATTTTTTCCAAATATACACGATTGCTATTTTGAAGATACTGCAATTAATGTTTCTTTTGCACTTGTTAATACGCTGGGAATGTCTTTATTCTATTGTGTTTAATCTAAATATACAAAATAATCATTTACAGCAGAGTAAAAATTTATTGTTTTTGTTGTTGGTGTACAAAAAAAGGCGTAATTGTACTTTGCCTTTAATGTGTTGCACCTTCAACTTATGGTGCTTTGCATAATCCTACTAGGTAGTAATAATGCTTGTGCTTAACTTGTCTCAATATTTTTTAATATGCAACTACATTTCTTTTCTGAAGCTTGACTGCTTTGCACAGGTAAACATACAGTATATATTCCATTAAGGGCAGTTTTCAGCATGTGACCTGCAGGTTTCATGTCTTCAACAGAAAAGTGTCAGAAAATAGTTTTGACGTCACATTTTAACCCCTTTTAAACTTTGCATGTCCACCATTCAGCATATCGAAGATCAAATATCCAACAGAAGAAATGAAGAGAAACATGTTCAATAAGAAATGGAACACCGTCTGCATCCATCTTCAAACATAGAAAAGTAACGTGTGTGTGTGTGTGTTGTATGTATGTAGTGTGACCTCGTGATGAATCACACTGCTCCAGAGCGCTGTACATTTGTGAAGAACACACCAGACTGTGACATGGGAGATGGCTTCATCAACTACCTTGATGTGGCCTTCTGTCTGCTGCCGCCCTACCTCACACCCCTCACCATCACTCTCTGTGTGAGTACAGTGTGTCATGTGAGTGTGATCCCGCTGCGACATGTTGGCCCTCCGATCTGCAGTTCCAGCAGATCTGAAGGAGGAGTTAGCTTTACAGTGGTAGAAACAGGGTGTGAATACACTTGTGATGTACCGTGGTAATTTCACTGTTTGCACATTTAATAAGTTTTCATGACGGTTGTTGTGTATCGGTTCCTTTCTGTAAAGCAGAAGCAACCTGACTCATCAGGGTAAAGCAACACTGGTGGTAGTATGCAGACAGAATAATGAGAGTAATGATGATAAGAAATACAGTTCATATTATCACTACTGTAGTCCATATGAAAAACTGTTACAAAATGTTTTACAGAACCAGAAAATAAAAATGCATGCATCAAAACCTGTGGCCAGAAATGGTCGATAAAGCAGTGAATATCAGGAACATTAGAAAAGGCCAAGACTGAAACTAAGAAGCAGAAATATAAACAAAGTCACTTCATCCATGACATTAGAAAACCTGTGTCTTTGAAGAATGTATGAAGGTTTCTGAACAATGAGACCAGTGTAGTTAACCTCAGTGATGTTATCTGGATGAATGCATTCGCCCAAGTTCTTGTTTGTAGAAGATTTGACTGCGTCTGGCAGGCTTGAGTAATGAGTGTGTTTTTGAGTGGCTTTTTTTCTGCCTCTCCACAGATTATATGGCTGCTCTTTCTGTTTGTCATTCTGGGACTCACTGCATCGAAGTTGTGAGTGTCTCTCATGTTGCCGTTTACAGTATGTGTCCATTGTAGCAGCTGTGGAAAGTGAAATTGTTCACATTTGCTGACTAAGACACACCCACACACGATCATAATCCCGCATATATAAATGAAGGCAGTGTGATCTGTTGAACAGTCACATGAATAAGAGTCACATGACTAGTGTGTCATAGTTTCACTTGATTCCCTCAAAGGAAGCAGTTTGTTCTGCTGTTCTGTCGTCGCCTCACCCTCTCTCACTCCTGACTGCACTGCAAGATTTAGCTTGGATTCACTAATTTGACATATGTTGTCAGCACTACTTTTTACATGTCTCTTGAAAGTTTATTTTTTTTTTTATTTGTTCTCCCCCCTCCACAGTTTCTGTCCCAACCTGTCGGCAATATCATGCAGTCTCCATCTCACCCACAACGTGGCTGTATCCCTTCTCTCTGTCCTCAATACCACCAAGAGTTCTGGTTCTTGTCCTCCAGCTGTTAGACTTTTGTCACAGTTGTTGAATTACAAGTATTTATGAGTAATAGTTTCCTTGACTGTTCATGCTGAGGGTGTAACTTTTTTGGCCCTTGGAAATGGAGCTCCTGATATCTTTAGTGCCATGGCAGCCTTTTCCCACCCACACACAGCTGGTTTGGCTGTTGGAGCTTTATTTGGTAAGCAAAGAAACCTTCTCTTTGGGAAACACTGTCCAAGATAAAGAAACAAAATACGCCCTTCAACGTCATAAAATGTTAAAATCACTGTTTTTCAGGTGCTGGTATATTTGTTACTACAGTAGTTGCGGGCAGTGTCGCACTGGTCAAACCTTTCACTGTTGCTTCCCGACCGTTTCTCCGAGATGTCGTCTTCTACATGGTTGCAGTGTACTGGACTTTTGTTATGCTGTACAGAGGAACTACAACGCTTGGAGAAACACTGGGTACACACACACACACACACACACACACACACACACACACACACACACACACACACACACACACACACACACACACACACACACACACACACACACACACACACACACACACACACACACACACACACACACACACACAAACTATAATATGCATAAATGGCCACTTCCTATAATACATTTAACGCTGACTATATGAATCCTACCCTTCTGAGACCAGCTTGCTTTTATCTGTTACTTACAACTTCATCTTTGATAGTTCATGTCATTTAAAAGAAGAAAACAAACCTGTTAAACGTGTTACAAAGTTTTTTGCCATGCCTAGGTGAAAGTATATTTTGGGTAAGAACCAGAATTGTGTTAACTGGTTAACCTTAATCACATGCAAACCTGTGGAACAGGTTATTTTCTGTGTGTTTCACTCCAAAACAGTCAATCCTTAGATGTGTGTGTGTGTGTGACTCTGTTTTCCTCCCGCAGTCTAAAACGATCGATTGATGGACATATAAATTGGTTAAACTGGTTGAATGAGAAGTCGGAATGATGCATAGAACATAAAAAAATTTATCGAATGTGCTAAAAAAAAAAAAGTGATGCACAAAAAGTATAAAGAATGTCGTTCCACTGCACATTGCCCCATGAAATCACTAAAGAAGTTCTACTCTGAGATCTAACTGTGCATAATTTCCTTTTGCCAGCGTACATTGGGCTCTACGTGTTGTATGTGCTGACTGTTATCATCAGCGCCTACATCTACAACAGGCAAAAGTATTCAGTGAACACAAGCATACAGAATGATGCACACGTTCCAGGTGAGATACACACACGAACAACTAACAACAAATCCCCACAGTTTGACGTAATCACATATTTTCTTTGCAGCGGAATTTAATTCATCTGATTTGTCTGATAATGACACTCCCGGCCTCCTGCCTGGAAGTCTGCTGCAGGAGTATGGTAAGAAACAGTTTTTCCTTTTTTCTGCTCAGTCGGGACCATATTAAACTGCACATGTGTTTATGTTGCAGAGTCAGAGTACACGCCGCTTCTGAATTACTCGGAGTCCACAGTTCAGATCCTGCTGAGCTCTCTGAACCCAGTGGACAGCAGAAAGTGGAGACGGAAACCTTGGAGTTGGAGAGTGGTTAAAGTACTCAAGGTGTGTGAGGACCTGGATTACAGAAGCATTGGAAATCCTCAAAGAACGAATTTTTCTCATGATGTAAAGTATCTGGTGCTTCCTGTCGTCCATCCATTAGACACCTGTGGAGGTGCTGCTGCTGCTTTGTGTCCCCATAGTCGACCCCGACAAGGACGACAGAAACTGGAGGCGGCCGTTAAACTGCATACATCTGATCACAGCTCCACTGGTTTGTGTGCTCGTCTTCCAGTCTGGACAATGTAAGTACATCACGTTTCATGAGAAAAATGAGATTAAATACTAAAGCGATGAACATTTTTAATTATGTTTTTATTTTATTTTTTAAATATCCAGTTGGGAAATATATGATCCAAGGGCAGTTTCCTCTCTGGCTACTGATTTTCCTGCTGGGACTCTTTCTGTCTGCTATCGTCTTCTTCACAACCACCAATGACAATCCTCCTAAATATCATTCAGTAAGTATGTATAGCATGAAAGAAGTAAGCAGATGTCTGAAATATACAAGTTTACTGGCAGGTGTCACTGAAGATTAAGAAATACGACCTTCAAAGTTTGATTTGAGTGAAATCATGTCAAAGATCAGCCTCCAAACATGCTGCAGATCACGATTATGACAGTAATTTGTCTTATTGGGATTTCCTATGCCTCCAGAAGCTAAGTACAGCTCCAACTGCCTCAGTAGTTTTATAGGTCCTTGGTTTTAAACTGCGCTTTAGCCAACCCAGCAATCTAATCATTTGATCATGACATTCGCGCAAATTCTTTCTTGATGTTTTCAAATGCTGCTGAGAAACTAAAGTTCTGAAGCCTCGGCCTCGCCTTACACACAGCTTGTAAAGATGCAAAATGTCATAATGAAGACATTGATACACCGTCCCAATCTTTTTAGAATAGTGAATATCTTACATGAAATTACCTGAGCACCAGATTTGATGAGTATTAGATTTGATTAGCACAAATCTATTAATCATCTATTCAAAATTGGATCTGTGTTAACTTTTAGTTTTTTTTCTATTTCATATGCTTTGTGTCATTGATGGTGTGATGATCAAGTCTGTTCAATTTCATTCTGAATGAGTTCTGTCCTCCAGCTCTTTGCCCTACTGGGGTTTGTGGTGAGCGCAGTGTTGATCAGTGCTGCGGCCTCTGAAGTGGTCAGCCTCCTGCACATGCTCGGCGTGGTGCTGAGTCTCAGCAACACGGTCCTGGGCTTAACTCTGCTCGCCTGGGGCAACAGCATAGGAGGTGATGCTAAATACTTTTTTGGGGGCCTAGAAAAATACACATTGTGAAACCCTTTTCTATATTTTATGACAAGTGATTGTTTTTCTTTTTTATCTCTTGATCTAGATTGTTTCTCTGACATCACGATTGCCCGGCAGGGTTACCCGAGAATGGCGATATCTGCCTGCTTCGGAGGCATCATTTTCAGTATCCTCATCTGATTCCAAGTCTTGGCAATTGATTTAAATAGAATATAGATATGAGCACAATTCACACTGAAGAGGGAGAAATTCCCTTTTAACAGGACGAAACATCTTGCAGGAAATGTGATAGAGACGCACACAGGACAGATTGGAACGAACAGCCTGTGTCAAACCCTGATGCAACATGTTTGAGTCTTTCCTTGACTGTACCTTCTTCAGACATGCTGTTCGGTGTGGGTTTGGGATGTGTGGTGCAGATGTTGAAAACAAAAGTAGATGTGCAGGTACTCTCAACTACTAATAGCAGATAGATAAATGTTCAAATAGAACTTTGTGAGGATGATGAATCTCTGTCTTTTCCCTCCTCAGTTTGAATCCGAGGGCTTGTTGACATGGATTCTTGCAGCATCTCTCGGTTTGTCTCTGGTCCTGTCCTTCGTCACAGTGCCTCTGTGCCGCTTCCACTTGGGTCGCCCCTACGGGATCTTCCTCCTCGTGTTTTATGCCATCTTCCTTCTCATTGCGCTCCTCGCTGAGTTTGACAAGTTCTCCTATGAGGAGACCTGACACAGTGGCCGGTCAAACATATAATGGTGCCCAGGACACTGGATGTTATTGACACACAATGTTAATGCACTATCATATTATCTTTTCCCAACAATCAATGCACTTGTTTGCTGCCACCCTGTGGTTTGACGGTAAACAAAGTACCTGAGTAAACTGAGACTGCTCAGGGACGACTCCTACAGATCACTGTGCCTTTGCCTTGTATGACGCGACTTGTATGACTTTGTAATTGAAATGTGTTATTTAACTCTATGAATTAATTGTGTACTGTAAATTAAAATTGTTTGACTTTGTTCCATGCTGCTGTTGGATTAAAAATTGGTTTGGCATTTTTAAAAAGTTGAGTCATCACATTTTCTCACTTGATCAACAGAGAAAGTAATTGCCAGCTGTAATAAGTGCAATTACCCATTAATACACTTGACAGTTGGAGCAGTTTATTAAAATCCCTCATTAATTCATTCAAATACTTTAAAGAAATAGAAGTTATATAAAAGTAAACTATCTTGAGTGACACTGGTTAAGAGGAGGTGTATGCCATTTTCTGGGTTGAACTATGAGGAGTTGTGAGTGTTCATAGTTGTGGTCTTTAAAAAAAACAAACATAGAAGTTGTGTTAGTGATCAGTTGAGCCATTATACTAAGGCATCAGGGTTCGGTACTACATGATTTACAAGGGCACAAAAGGCTGACAGTAGTATACGTACACAAACATACTGTGGTCACCAGGCTTCCTAGTCGCATCTGTTGCAGTCTTTAAAAATATGAGGGCAACGCTCAACGCTCCCAAACTGAGCAGCAGTCCTGTACTGCCGTCTCTCTGTAATGATCCAGGAAGGACTTGGCTTTAACTCGTCTTCATCAGTCCAAGAGGGCCCAAAGTCGTTGTACACTGACAGATGTTTTAAGAACTGGAGCACACCCAGAGTGATACAGGAACTTTACAAAATGAACACTGAAGTAAAGATGTTAAAGTACCGCTCACACCCTGCATCAGTCGATGCTGTGCGGTCCAGTCTGTGAGTTAAGCTGAGGCTCAGGGGAAGGGTCAGAAACGGGACTGTCCACGTCCCGTTCCAGGCTTTGGTCAGGCTGAGGAAGGTTTTCCCTTGAATATTCTGCATACCACTCCTAGAGGAAACCAGACGGAGAAAAGTCATTATGGTCCAGCTAGTGTCCTGGGGCTCCTTTTTTTTTGTTTTTCTCACCTGTATCTCCTCCTCGTACATTTTCATACTGAGGTCACTTTTTGTCCTAGACCTGCGACCGAGGTACACCAGGGATGAGTGCTGTCCAGAAAAACACAAGAAAGAGCTAGTCAGTGAACTTCATGAGAAGAGAGGATGAAGCGTTCAAAGTGTGTGTTCTCACCCCACTCCTGTCCATAGCTTGTAGGACTCCTTGTAGAGAACTGAGGGATGACAGTGCTGGGCAGATTTGTCTGTACAGCTCAAGAGCAGCTAGAACTTCATCACGACTAACATCCACTTCAAACACTATCCCATTTTCATCTAAAAACCACAGACAAGGAATTAAGGTTTTGTTTTTTGTTAGTAGTTGTATACATACATGTGGTTGTTGATAACAGCCCATTGAAACATGTTGAAGGTGATTACTACACCATCACTGAATGACTAATAATAGTTTGGCCTCAACTGTAACAGAAATTATTTCAGCATGGTTGGGTGTTTAAGTGCTCAGATAACGGTTATATTTCTGCACGAAACTTTGGGAGAAAAAGCTACAAGAATCACATTTAACTGTCGCTCAAATAAGGATTTCACCCTTCACAGATATCTTTGCAAATCCTGCACACGCTAATGACGACCAGCAAGCTTTTGTTACCTGAATGCAACACAGGCACAAGATGAAAAATGTGCTCACACCCACCCTCTGGATTGTCAAGTGGTTCTCGGTTCTTGCGGCTGTAGTTCATGCGGAACACGAATGCATCCAGAATAAACGCCACAATGATGGTCATCACCACCTTAAAGAGACGTCACACATATGCACGGTCACATTCACGCACAATCTTCAGAATCCTTAAATAGTGTGCAGACAAATGCATCGAAACGGACGATATAGCACATAATCGTGCCCATATACACTACAAGAGCTTCACCATGGTGACGATGTAAAAGGTCATGAAGTACAGGCGGCTCCAGTGGCTCGTCATAGAAGTCACTCCTTCCTGTGGGAGGATAAACAGAGCAGCAGTCAAACAATTACACCCACTGATCATTGATCGGATTTCAGAGAAAGCCGACAAACAAACGGCTTTATCTCACCATAGTGATGTACCAGTTGTTGACCACGGTCAATTCAAACAACGTTACTGAAAATAAAAAGAGTAATAATATTTTTTTTTATATTTTCAAAAATGTGTCTTATTTACAAGCCTGAAGTGATAAAACACCTAAACACCACCTTTTTACCCAACTACCAAAATAAGCCTCAACACCAAAAGCAAAAATTAACAAAATCAAGAATGCACCCGTGTTTTTTTTATTTGCACCTCTTGAAAATCAGAACGTAGTGATAGAAGAGTCACTCTTAGCTGGATTTGGTCTCTGTTTCACTTGAGGACATTAACAAAACTAGGAGCAAGTTTTCAGAAAAAGAATTACCAAAGCTGCTGAGAATGTTGTTGAAGTTATTGAGATAATAGTAGCCTTCTTCCAAAACAGTTTTGTTGCCAATTGTGATGTTGCTCTGTCTGTAGGAGTCTGCCACTGTGCTGGTGCTAGGACAAAAACATGGACAAAGAAAGAATGGGTAATAGAAATAAACACAAATCTTAAAAGTGCTCGGTTTCTGCCAGCGGTTCCAACCCTTGGACCACAGTCCACCTGTGTTGACCACATGTCTTCCTGCTTGAACACACCTGATTCTAACAATTGTGGTGTCATCAAGCTCTGCAGAAAATTCATAATGATCCACTTATTGCAGGCGAAGTTAAATGCAGGACCCAAATTGAAGATGTCTTGTTGATCAGACTACAGGCTCCATCAAGGAGGGTCTGCTGATGCTTTGTGAAGCAAACAGTCTTTGTTCAAGACAATTAAAAACAAATAATGACATATAAAGTAGACATTTCAATTCTGCCAACACATCTGCTTACGTCCTACAAACCAGTCCTGTTAATTTGATAGCAACTCTGTGTAATCACAACAAATGATGAAGACACTCACTTGCAGCAGTTTGGGTAAACCACATCTGCAAAGAACTCCATTCCCACGATGGCAAACGAGTAGTAGAAGATGATCAAGGTCAATCCCAGACTTGCCATCCTGGGAAAGAGCTCAAACATGGTGTCCAGCACGTTACGATACCTCTGCTTGATCTTAAACAACCTGAAACATGATGGGAAATTGTGAGCATATAAACATTGTGATATGGCTGTACGTGGACAGTGAGATCTTAAAATCATTCAGCAATGGCGCACCGTAGCAGCTGAAACGGTCTGAGAACTACAATGAAGTAGAACGGCTCCATGTCGAAGGCGAGAGCAATGAGGCCCAGGAAGGCAAACACTGTCACAGAGAAGTCAAACCTGAAGGAAGGAGCAGTCACGATTAACACGTTTTGTTTGAATAATTCGTTTTGAAGAAAGAAAAACAGTTAATATCTACTGTTATTTTGGCACATCAAGGCACAAAAATCAAATGATATTAAAATAGTGTTTATGGATTTTTGTCTTATTGCACTCACTGAACCACGATAGGTTATAATTAATCAAGATTAAAAATCAAGTGTTACTCACAGATTCCACCCGGAGCTGAAATAAGCCATGGGCCCCAAACCCGATATTTTTAAAAGCACCTCTACACCATAAACTGAAAGTAGAAAGACAGAAGCTGAGTTAGTGTTAGTGGGAGTTAATAATAAAAAAGAAACTCCAATTGCCGTCCAACCCTGTTTCTACAGCACATACACATTCAGTAGATCCTCAATGTCAGTGTGAAACCATGTGCAGTTTACTCACTGGTCAGAAAAACAATGTAACTCCAGGGAACAAATCTGGACCAAGAAAATCCACCTGCAGGTCAAAAAGGAAAGTGAAAACTCAGTTGATGCAGAGTTCCCCTCAGATTGTCTACAAGGAATTCTACAGACTCCCTCTACAATATCTGATTTGCAAAAACATTACAGTCAACAATGTGCTTATAGTACTCTTGAGCCGCAAAACCAGTTTAATTCTTTGTCTATTTTAAATTGTAGTGTATTGCCACCTGTTTTCCCTTTAGTTTCCTCACTCTCTGATCTGCTGAAACACATTACAGTGAAGACAAACACTGGCCCTAAATATACCCTGAAACCCTAAATAATGCATTCTGAAATCTTACTGTTGAGCGTGTATGTCTCCACGAGGATCCACACACCATTGATGGCCACCACCACATCTGTAGTCACAAGAAAAAAACAGTGATGACAGAGTTTGATCGCTTTCCCTGGAAGCAGCCGGTAGATTTACAATTATTATACTTACACATGGTATATTGGAAGGCCTTTGACTTCACAAGCAAGTTGATGCCTGTTGAAGCAGAGGAAAAGGCACCGTGAATGATGAAATGAGACGGATGACTTCATCAAGAGCAGAATAAAAATGGAGAACTTGCCTTTGAAAATGAGGAAGGTTGTGTGTGGAAGGTCATCAAACCAATGCTCTCCACTACGCCGTGCCTTAACAACACACACAGTCGACAGTATGTGTTTAATAACAATCAGCTTAAACAATATAAACCTAAATTTAGCCGCACGGTACAAATGTTGGGCAAGTTACCTTCCACTTGAGGCCAGTCACTTCATAGAATTTATAAAAGTCCTGCAGACTGCAACAAAACAGACTCCAGATAGATTACAGAGTATGAAAATGTGACAATGAATGTAATCGATGTGATAAACTGGTACCTGAGCATAGGAGCTCCTGATGTGTTGAGAGCTTTATATGTGAGAAAGCGGTCTCTTGCAGACATCCGTGGTCTGTAAAATCGCATCAGACCATCAAACTGTTTAAGTGACACACCCATTGGCCTCTGGAAGGAGAACAAAAACACAAAAGTTGAGAGTGCAAGAAAGAATAAAAACCTCACTATTTCTGTCACTGCTCAATAAAATAAGCATACCTGCCGGCTAACAAGCAGCTGAAAAGCATGGTCGATAGCTGAGCGTTTATGAAGCAAGAGAGATTTAAACTTCATTTTTTCAACATCATTGAACGTATCAAACACCACCGCCAAGAGCTAGAGAGAGATGGAGAGAACCACAGAAATTATGGCGAATCAAAAAATCACCGTTGCTGCTATTGAAGTCAAGCGTGACATTGTTGACGTGATGTACAATAAAGGGACCAGTACCAGGTTCATGATGAAGTAGAGCTCTATTGAGAGGTAAACGATAAAGAAAACACAGGACCAGCGGTTCTTGGAGTACGCCGGCATCATCACATCAGGGAAGCTACAAAAAAAAAAAACATGCCTAAAACATGCACGGTGTGGCAGACGCATATAGGATCGGCTCAAAAGAAGGAACATCTGCTTGCATGCCATGTTTGTCATGATAACTAAACAGCACTTGGTGTATGGCGGGGCTCACTTTGCTGTGGTCAGCAGCACAAACAGGCTGACGAGGCTGTTTTCCAGAGTGTTGAAGTACTGTGGGTAGAGAACAGAGCTTGAGACAATTTGATCACGCACACGCACGCACGCACGCACGCACGCACGCACGCACGCACGCACGCACGCACGCACGCACGCACGCACGCACACACGCACACACGCACACACGCACACACGCACACACACACACACACACACACACACACACACACACACACACACACACACACACACACACACACACACACACACACACACACACACACACACACACACACAGCTAAAACTGGCCCTCAGAGAAGAAATACAACAATCCTTTCATAACTCAGACTAACTATAGCGAGGCAGACTGATGAAACTTACCGGGTCAACGGTGTTTGGAGAGAAGAGGCAGAAACCTGGAGAAAACAAATGGTTACTCAAACACAAATACAAAAAAAAAATTGTGTTTTTAGTTGGTTATTTGATAAGTTTTCTTACCCAAAGTAGCAAATATAACCATGAAGAAAAGCAGAAGCAGGAGGATGTCAATAAAAGGTGGAAGAGACTGGAAGATCTGACGCAGGTTTCTAATTGGGCAGAAGAACCTTGTCAGTGTCAACGACAAATATAACAACAGATTCAAGCTATTTATTGTACATGTGAAGCAAATACAAGCAGCAGTAAATGTTATCTTCAGTCACTTTTATATAAATTAAATAAAGTATGTTAGAACAACAAAATGATACAGTTCCTCTGCTTGCTTGTGACTAAAATTTCTCTTTCCTCTATTTTCTTCAGTATTTTCCAGTGTGCCGACAAATTCTTTGTGGACAATAAATCATCTAAGTTGAGAAAGCTGAAGATCCTCTTTTGTGGTCATGGCTTGTGACTCAACACTGTGTGTGTATTGGGTATTACGTACCTGCGTACAGCACCACAGTATCTACAGTCCACCAGGAAGATTGGTCTGAGGGCTCTGGTCACCCGTACATGAGACGTCTGTCTGATCAGAACCACTATGGCCTCCACGAATTGTAGCTTCAACACACAAGTCTGCACAGAGAGATTAGCAAACATGAACTGCATTACAGTAAGCACTGTCATCCTCCTTGCAATGCTTCTAATTAGATTTCCTGGAGCCTCTTCAGTTTACCTCTGGAGGGCTGAAAACCTGATCGCGATAATAGCTTCATGTGTCACTGGTCATTACTATTATGTCTGGTGGATTAATCATCACAGTATTATAGGGAAGGATATTTCACGTTACATCTTTACTATGGACCCAAGCACAGAAAAATCTGAATACCATCAAGGATATTGTTTTATAATTACATGCATTTAAAGACGATTCTTCATGTTACCTTCACCATGGTCCTCTTGTGTCGTATGAAGGTGTGAAAGCCTAACCAGCGGAGTTTCATGCAGAGCTCAAATGCGACCATAACCAAAGCCAGCAGCTCCAGTGTGGCATGAACCTGCAGAAGAATTTATCATGTTTTTGTTTTTTCTTTTATATACCAAGAACTGGGTGTGTGACACTGTATTTGTACAAGCACAGTTAGTGCATATGTTCCCTCACGTATACATCCAGGCGCAGCGAGGGCACGGCCGGAGCCTCACACAGCGACAGCATCATCAGCAGCAGGCCTGTCAGCAGCTCCATCATGTAGAACACATGGTTGTGGGCGAACAGGTACGCTGCCAGGGCTTTTGGGTTTCGAGGGTGAGTGAAGAACTTGTCATTGTTCTCCCCTTCCTGGACGTGAAGATGGAGGTGAAAGACAGATCTATAGCAAAACTGCAGAGGGCAAATCTGATGCAAATGGATGAAAATAACTAAGTCATACATTGCATTTACATCACCTATCCTTCTCGAGGTATGAGAAGACAACTTCATATTTTTACATCTTTACTGTCTGTTCTTCAGATGCCTGTGGCTGCTCAGAATGTGATCATTACCAATTGGAAAAGTACAAAGTTTAACATCCTCCAGTAGTCAGTCAAGCAGAGTGTAATAAAACAATTAAATAATCACGTGAATGTGTGAGACAATCAGTAACTAACCAAGTGTTCCTCTATAAATACCTGCAGGTAGATGGCTGCCTCCTGGTAATTCATCTCCCAGCTTTGTCGCAGTGACACATTTTGTCCTCTGTAGTTTTGTGGCCCAGATGTTGAGATTACAGCATTGTTTACGATGTCATAATTGCCTCCTCCATCTGGAAAAACACACCTGAGTGTTACTGTGTTGATGAAGCCCTTATTTCTTTTGCAGTCAAGTCTCCTCACATTCACCCTCACACAAACAACTGTCCATAGCGGGGCATGTACCTACCAATGCAGTGCAGTTCTAACTGTGAAACATATGAGGAGGTCACTACTGGACTCTCATTGCGGCACTGATCTTCGTTTGAACCAGACGCCCGTCCACATAAGCACTCCATTGATCCTTTGGATTTCTTTGTGCGCCTCAGCTACGCGAATGTGTCTAAGTCCCTAAATTGTACAGCAGTGGAGTGAATGTGTGCATCCTTCTTCGTATGCTTTTCTTCCTCCAGCATTCACAAACATCTGGAGATAAGATGGTTTAACATTCCTCTCAGGCCAGATGCAAACCCCAGAGTTGTGCACAGAGTCCAGATGATAGCCTCACAGATCAAGGAATAAGTCAGAGATTAAAAAAGCAAAACTCTCCGTTCATGAGAGTCAACAATCCAGTTAAGTACTTCTTGGACAAGCAATTGCTTCTTTAAGAAAAAGAATCTCATAATGATGAAACCACCAGTGACAGTGAAATGAAACTCACATGTGGACACTAAAAAAGATTCTCATGCCTTTGTAGGACAGGTTGAACTCCGAAACCAGTACTGCCAGTAGGTGACAAATTGTTGCGTTGGCACAAATGTCACATCACGGCCATCATGTCTCCTTCCTGCCACTGACAGACAGGATACGGACATCACCGTATCCTGTGGGTGTAAGAAATACAGGAGGAATTGATCCCGTGTCACAAGGCAGAAAGCGGCCGACTCCAAAAGACAGTCAGATGTCCAAAATCCAAATAACAATCGGCGGTTCCTGAATGAAATCCAGACAAATTAAGTATCCCTTTAAGCCTTGCATCGAAGAAAATACAAAAAATATTACTCATAATTTGTGTCCTGAATAAGTTTCCCTTCATGTGTCTTTCTGCAGCTGCATATTTAACTCCTGTGCCAGTCTGAGTGCTCCTCCCACGCACGCTGAATCACATGTTGCTGCTTCAGGCACCGGTCCTTGGATTTAAATGTACAAAGGACAGAGTGATTCTCTGTGGTGATATCAGAACTTTTTTCTTGTTATCCACCGCGATGGAAGCAGAGTAAGCTGAAGAGTGGAGATCAGATTCCAGTCCGGTGGCAGTCTGCCTGTTGTCCTGACAGCAGTACACTCGGTGTCTGCTGTGTACCACTCCAACCCCTCATCTGTTTGAGAACAATGACATGTTTGGAGCTCCCAGTCAATAACACGGTGAGGTCAGCCCCACACAAACACAAACACACTCATTAGTCATGACAGTTTCTCCCAGAAGAAATGGCCACCCGTTTTGTGGATCTGAAGGATCCTGACCACCTGGAATAAAACTAAACTCCAGACCTCTTGTCCAAGCATGTGACTCGTCACTGAGGTGATATAAGAGCAGCTTCCTCCTCAGTGTCCAGGTTCAAACTCCGTCTATTTCCAGAAAGCTCCAACGGCAGTCAGCAAGAACAGCATGATACTTTCCACTTGGACACCACTCCCAGATATCCTGAGAAAAAAACCCTCCTCTCCTCTTCCTGTTCAACCCCAGAGCCAGAGAAAGTGATCTGGTATGCTCAGACACACACAAGCAGACACACACAAGCTGCAGACAGTCTCACACTCACACACACACACACACACACACACACACACACACACACACACACACACACACACACACACACACACACACACACACACACACACACACACACACACACACACACACACACACACACACACACACACACACACACAACTCACACATGTGGTCGGTGAGCACCAGGGAGGGGCTGAGGGGTGCACGGTCAGCTGAGCCAGCAGTTTCTGGGTCATTTTGTAGCTTATATGTGAGCGAAACAAAGGCAGCAGGGTCACTATGTGGAATGGATGCATGGACACCCATACATACTGTGTGAACACACGTGATTTCTGAGCCAGGGGGACAGTCTCTTTTCTCTGTTTGAGCAGTGTGGCCTTGATGAGTGGCATATATGCAACTGACTATCAACATGTACCTGCTTCAGGCTGCACCAGAGCAGTTACGGTAAGTAATATATATCACTACAATCACGTACATAATAGATTTGAAAATATATTATATATCATGTCCATTCATGAGCACACAACTGCTTCAGAGGATGTGGATGTTACAAACATTTATTACATTGGTTATTAAAAAGAGACTGCACTGAATGTCCTGAGTGTGATGTGTGTTAGACTGAATAGAAAACATAATTGCATGATATTTTTCAGGGGTGATTTCTGATCATCAAACTTGTCTAGAGAACAAAATATAGTCGGTTTATAGAACTGACACTGATTTATGTCTGGAGCTATATATACAGCAATATTACAATATCTCGGCTCCTCTGTTAATTTTCTGTAGAACATGAAAATGCTATAAGTCTTAGATAGTTTTTCTCACGTCTGCATTTGACTTGAGTATTCACTAATTGAACATGCTATATTTAAACATAAGTAATTGCACTGTTTATGTGTGTTACTTCAGTTCTAATGGGCTAGAATTTATAGATAAAAAAAAAGCTTTCATCAAAAGTCTTCCCATCATCCAGACTATTAATAGACCATAGTCTAATTAAAGTTCTCCCTCTCTGTGTACAAGCAGCCTAAACCTTGAGATGTTTCCTAAACTGGTAGATTAGACTGAATTCTAATCCCATGTGATCGGACGAGGCCAGCAGTGAGTGATCGTGGTGAAAACAGGAAACACAGACTCACTCTCGTCTCCTCTGTCAGCCTCCTCGCTGAGCAGCCCGCTGTTTGCTTCGTCCCAGGTCAGGATGAGGGGCACGTCGTCATCCGACTCCATGCTGACAGATTTACAGGCTCAATCCCACTGTGATCGGACTTAATGTAATCTAAACTGTTGGCTAAATCAACACAGTAGTGCAAACTTCTGACAAACTGCACATTTTGAAGGCGACAGGGAGGCTTAGTGTTTGTTAGCTAACTGACTACTTTCTTACTGCGACGCGACGAGAGGTGGAATCAACCACGGGTTTAAATGTCCCCGGTAGCACGAAGAAGCGGGTATAAATCTGTGATGGAGAGGGAGGGAGCTGGCTGCAGATTTTTCTGTTGTCGTTCTGCTTTGTTGTGGGTGACAGCTTCTTTCCAGTGTCATTCAGGCTAACGAGCAGACACCGTCCTTCTGCGTCCATCACGGCATCTTGAACAACCAGCGGCTGAGCGAGTCCTCACAACAAACCCGAGCAGCGCTGCTTTTCATCCAGAAAGATCCTTTTTCTAAGTAAGGCAACACAATCTTCCACTGACACTGACACCACAAAGGCTCTTCAGAAAGATCAACAAACTTTTACGACACTGGAGCGCTTCACGGCAGGCGGACTCCTCCTCCTTGTGTAGCCATAATAATAATAATTATAATAGTCAAGCTCTCTTGAGACAATATAACAAACGAGTGTTATTTAATCACCCATCCAATAAAGAAATAAAAAATGTTTATTTAGACGTATATTTTTTTTAACATGACGTATCACAACGTGAACGAGCCGTTTGACGCTGTCGCGTGCGTAACTGGTAACCTAGCAACAGAGCAAAACCCAAACGTCCGTCGGTGTGAATGTCAAGAGGTAAGTAGGGTCCGATCCCGAGCAGAGCTCATTATTATTGACATTATTATATGAATGCCACAAGGCATTTCCATATTGTGATTCAAATCTTTATTATTATTATTATTATTATTATTATTATTATTATTATTATTATTATTATTATTATTATTATTATTATTATTATTTGAATGCCACAAGGCAGGCTATTACTCAGTCATGTGCGAAAAGAAGACCATTCTTCGCGAAAAACAAAGTCATATGATACTATACTAAATATATATGGACATATACTATATATATGGAAAATATATAAAATATCATATAGAAATAATATGTGAAAGTACATTGTACAGGATTTATTTTCTCAAAAAAAGTCTGAAATCTCATCCGTGGACGAGTGGTCCTCTCAGGTTGTTGTCCGTGGACGAGTTGTCCGGGGTTGCAGTTTTGTGGACGAGTTGTCCTACAATCGGCCGACACACAGAAGAAAAAGACAAAAAACCTTCCTCATATTGACAGTTTGTTTTGGTAAAGTTTTATTTCAACACGACTGAGTAAAAAACAAACAAAAAAAACCCCTCAAAGTTGAATACTAATGCCAACAGGTTATATGAGGTGTGTGTGTGTGTGTGTGTGTGTGTGTGTGTGTGTGTGTGTGTGTGTGTGTGTGTGTGTGTGTGTGTGTGTGTGTGTGTGTGTGTGTGTGTGTGTGTTTGATGATTATTATAGTTGGACTACACATCCCGCAGTAGAAATAAACGGACTTGAGGCGCAGGGTGCCCCATCCAAGATGGCTCCGATAGGCCGCACCAGTCAAAGAGGCATCTCCGTATATTATGTCTATGGTCTAAACATCCTCAAAAGTTCGTGACAATGTGCACATACGTCAGAAGTAGCGAAACATTGTAAATGTTATGGTAATTCCGCAAGTGCCTGGCAAAATGGCTCCATAGCGCCCCCTACATTGTTTTCACATTTGTAACATCTATTACAAGCATCACGTTTAACACGTTTCACCTATGTCCGAGAAATTTGGTAGACATATGCTGCAAGTCAAGACACACAAAAATGTTACTCTGCTCTAATGCAGCGATCTGCCTGAAACTTCACGTGCCGACAAAATCCTGCCCTGAACACATCCATGTACTAATGCGAATTTAATAAAATGTGATACAGGTTATTTCAAGATGCAGATTACCCTATAGTATCTTTTACATAAAAATAAACACACATTACATCTTTACACTCACCTTAATCATACATTTCTTCCATGAATGAAATTCTTCTAGATTTACACACTATTGATCACCATCACCCCACTATATGACGTATGAAAAAAATAATCTTGATGATTTCCAAGAAGTATTGGGAATATGTTCGAAAAGGGACACTAAAATTATTAGTTAAAATAATTATTTTATATTTTTACGTCATGTACATTGACTCTGAGGATGTCATGCTTTACTAAAGGCAAGTGGGGTAATACACAACTGCAACCCCCAAAATGTTTAGGGTTACCATTTAATCACCTTTTTTACGCTTTTCCTGCAATTTGGTAAAAGCACAAGAAATTCTTAAGTTACCAAATATATTCATTTGCCAATAAATATATTAATCAGATTTTAATGCAGGTATAATTAGCTATGTATGTGTAAAATACTGTAGCTCTAGGTAAAAAAAAACAACAACACAATAAACATTTTTCAAACACTGTATTTTTCTTTCTCAGCATCTCGTGGCAGTATGCAGGGGGCAAAGACTCAATCAGAAGAGGCTCGGTTGAAACAGAATATTCGACTTTCTCCTGAGGCTCAGCAAATCGCCAGCGTGATGGAACTCTGCATCAGCCAAGTCAGGATTGCAGCAGCTCTGCCCGCTGTCCTCCAGTTAGACACCCCTTCCAGGGTTGTGAACAAGGAGTTGACTGGGTTGCTTAAGAAACATCAAGAACTTGTTGAAGCCCTGGAGACACTAGAAGGTCCTAAACATGAGACACAGAAAGAAAAAGAGGAAGAAGCTGCAGAAGCAGAGAGAAGCTTAACGGCTCGTCTTCATAAGGACATCAAGAACTCAGTCAGAGATGTGCTGAGGCATTTCCAGGCCCATCCAGACACAGCTTTTGGTTTGGAAACAGAGTTAAATGTGGGAATAGGTGAGAGTGAGGAGATACTAATTACCAGCCTGAAGATGTTTCAAAGCCATATATTAGAAAAGTTGCAGGCTAGTCTGGATGAGGAGCCACAGCTGCCGACACTCTCCACCCTTAACAATGATCTGAAGCAGACGCTTGTTCAGGAAGAAAAACATTATCCGGCCACAGCGGTGAGGCAAACAAATGTTAATATTTGGTGTTTTTAGATTTTGACTCAAATTTTAATCTATTATATGCAGCTATGAGTAAAAGTAGGTTTTTGACTGTCGCTCCATTTCTCTTTTTTTTTCTTCTATTTACATCAGCCTTCTGAGCAAGGGAATGATGCACAAGGAGGAGTCGCTTCACCTGTCACAGACACACAGGAGCAGAGCCAGCCACAGCCCAGGACACACAGCACCAAGCAGTCTCGCATGCAACAGGAAATTGATCAACTGAATGCTCAGCTCTACAATTTGATAGTTGAAAACTCACAGAAAGAAGCAGTACTCCAAGAGGTATGCCTAGTATGTCCTTCGCCAGTCATACTGTACTTGTACTGACATTTTTTTGTTTTAATCAAAAATCCTGTCAACTGTTGTTCTTTTCTTTGGCAGAAAAATGAACAGGTGGAGTTGGAAATTAAATACCTACTGGAAAACTTTGACAATGAAATGGAAGAAACTCAGGTATGAAGTAAAACAGATCATCAGTGATGATAAGCTCTCTCTTCTCTCTGTTTGTCCTTCAACAATTTAACACTATTCTCTCTCTCTCAGAACAAACTGGAGTCCATGGAACAGATTTATGAAGAGGAGCAGGAGGAAGTAAGGAGGTTAGACAAACTCTGTGCTGCACTGGAGCCTCAGTACAACCAGATCCAGGAGAAACGTCGGCTGGCAGAGGAGAAGAGACGGGAGGAAATGAAGGATCTGGAGTTGAAGACCAAAGCTGCTATTTACGTTCAGGCCTGGTGGAGGGGTCACAGTACTCGCATGGCCCTAAAGAACAAGGTCAAAAGCAAAAAGGCCAAAAAAGGCAAAAAGACTAAAGGAACCAAGAAGATCAGTAGGTGATTCACAGACCCACTGTTACAGCTAAAACGTGTTTGATTGTTTGAGCTCAACTCAATATTGCTGTTTTGTATCTTATTAGAAAAAAAAGTGTTTTAAATATAATTTTACTGTTATTTGTGTGAGCTATACCAAGTTGTTGATATTTTGTGAATAAAATATTATATTTCTGGAGCTTCAAAGTCATAATAAAGTTTATTATTCAAACCCAAAATACTACAGTATAATACTATAGTGGTTAGAGATAGCCTCACAATGAGATACACTCATTTCATGTATTTTTACCATGTTTTTCTATATGTGGGAATCGTAGTCTCTACTTAAAATGAAAAAGTCTGAATGCTCGTTCAACAGGCAATCTTAAATTTAAAAAACTGACATTTTTTCGTTCTTTTGTTTTAGCTTAAGTAAATATGTGAATGTTTAACACTGTCTCTGGGTTTAGGTCTATGATTATGTCCATGTTGTACCTGTCAGCTGATGTCAGCCGCAGGTAGCAAAGATGGATAGATGGACAAATGGTAATTGAAAAAAAGAATGAATCCTTTCATTCAAAGTTTGAGGGGTATGAATAAATTGTTTTATGGGGAGGAGTGAATGAGTGTTTACTTCTTTCTACTTGTTTTCGTTCATGTAAATGTAGATCAAGTTGTTTCTTTTGTTTTTTTTTTTATTCATCTCAATGTTTCTTTCTTTTCCTGTTTGTATGTTCGAACTAAAGATTCATTCATTCGTTTTTAGGGCTTAATTCTGTGCATGGTGAGGAGAAAGCAGAAATGTACTGACCTATTTAATCACACTGCAACACCTGTGTTGGCTTCGTTCTGGATAAACATGAACATTTCTATTAACTAGTAGTTTAATAATCTCTGCACAGTTGATCGCTCCCCGACCTTTGATGGAAACAGATTTAATGATTCAAATCAATTAAAACGGGAGGCGCTTTTACACGATGAGCTGCTGTTTTATTAAACGGCCACGAGGGGGCAGTGCGGTACCCTGTGTTCAGGTTTAACCACAGTGCATTTATTCTTCAGTCATCGGGTCAAAAGATTATCTGAGTTTTCTTGATAAACATCTAAAACAATTGAGTTAAAAAAAATCCAAATGCTCTGATAATTACATCAAGATAAAATAACGTCCTTCTCACCACAGTCATGAAGTTTACAGAGATGAACGTTCAGAACACAATTCAGGACACTGAGCATCATATCAGTTCATTTTCAGAAGTTTTGATCTCTGTTGATCATCACTAAGGTAGGCACTCCTTTAGGTGCAAAACATGGCTGCTAATTCAACATTTTTAAACTCAATGAACTCAATTTAAAACACATTCAATAGATGTTTGAATGTTTAAATATATGCTTCATATAACAGGCCTTTTTCCTTTGTCTCCCTTATTTCCATCTATTGGCTTTTGCAAACTGTGTTGTTTCACAATGTCAATGTGGTCCTCCAGATACACCTTGATCTAAAGGAAGGAGACAGAGTGCAGAAAACACAATATAAGCAGTTTTATTTAACAGAGATCGCCTTCCGTCTGTCCTCATCGTTGTTCTGACGGAAACATACCTGATCCAGCTGTCTCTCTGTGTCAGTCATGTCTACACCTTCCTCTCCAATCACAGCACCCATCATCTCAAACAGATTGAGTGTCGCCATCTTAATCTGGCCCAGTTTGAGCGTCTTCTTTGCTGCTGTTTCCTCAATATGGTTCCACTTCTTCTCCTGTATGGGAGAGAAGACGCTCAACTTTACTGAAAGGTACAGTATACCCAGTATACCATCCAGCCTTTGGCCATTCATGCAGTCATAATACCCATTTTAGAGCTTCAGAGCAAGTCTTCTCATGCTGGCGTTGAAGCTGGGACAGCTGATTGTTCTTCTGAAGCATGAACACATTATGTTGATCCACCAGCAACGCCACTGCTTTGCTCTGCTGGTCGACCTTCTCCTGCGTTTCATTCGCCGTCTCCCAGAGCTGCTGTTTGACATGGAGCAGCCTCTCTAAATGATCCACCAGTGCGTCTGAGTCTTTGAACTGTAACACATGCACATACAATTACTCACAATGTGTTTGAAGATTTCTTCAAAGTGAGGTAATCTCGCTATAAAAAAAGAACACTCCATTAATAACTATGACTATTGGTGCAATAAATGCAGTTTTGATATGAAAGCATGTGCATGTATAAGGGCCATGGAATCTATTTCATCAGTCTATTTTATTCATTGGATTAATGTTGTAATTGTGTGGAAAAAAAATAATTGAAGCACTTTACTTTGGTTATTCTGCACACGTGATCCATGAAGTCCTTGTACATTGAATATTTCTGCACCTGGTGCAGAATTTCCCGTTTCTTCTCCATCATCTCAGAATGTTTCTCCTCCAGCCGCTTTATCTCCACCTTCTTCTGAAGCACCTCTTCCTGCTCCCGCTCGGCTTTCTGAGCAGTTCTTTTATTCTCTTCACCCTTGAGACAGAAACACAGCCTTTTTTAAATTTATTTATTTTTTTACTGATGACCAAACAATTTGCACCACGGCATAGCAGTCAAATGCAGGAAGTGTGAGTGAATCAGTATTACCTTAAGGAATAAATCATAAGTCTTTTGTGAGGCCAGTGTTTCCTCATATTTCCTACGCAGATCATCCTGACGCTGTTTCAAACTCTCCAACACCTAAAACCAAAGAAAACAGAAAAAGGTTTCATTACTTGGCTATATTCAAGATGCAATAGCACTGGTGTACAATTAGGATGGGATTGTACTTTACTTTGGAGTTTTGTTTTCTTCCTACGTTAAACTAAAATCCCGCTAAATTCATAAAATTAATTTTACTCAAACATAAGTCACAAACTCGATGATATTAAGTTGGGTTTTTTTTCGAAATAAACAAATGGAAGTTTCTTGATACTTGACCAGGCTGTGTATCTTTTATAAAAACACAACTTCATAGATTTTTTTGGAAGTTGATTTCACTGAGAAAGCAGTCTCACACTCTTAGAATGAAAGTAACATCATTATTTCTTCTTCCTCAACGTCGACAAAATGTAGGTAATAATTAAAACTAAGATCTCTGCCTCATTTTCACAGTCTGTTTAGTAACCTCTGAACATATGTAGTCTTGTTTTGGTGGAAATAAAACCGACAGCAGATAGCTGATAGCTCCAGCTGTCTGCAAAAATTTTAATCAAAAAATGTTTAAATCAGAAAATCCAGGAGACAGTTCTGTTTATGCTACCATTCACATTAAACACCACCCTTTAACATCCATCACTACATTTGTCAGAAACAAGTTTCTATCACCAGACTGGGGTCAGACATTTTCCTGTGCAGAGTTTGCATGTTATTCCTCTGCATGTTTGGGTTTCCTCCAACTATGGGTTCCTCCCACAGGCCAAATACATTTATTTGAAGCTAATTGGTAAGTGTAAATTGTCTCTTGGTGTATTTGTGTTGGATTGCACTCTGGTGATGTGTTTAGCACTCGTGGGTTGGCGGGTGGGTCGTGGGATGGAATGCATTTCACACACCCTCTCAGTGTTGCCCTGGGGCCACTATTACTCGAAATGTCGTCAACCTGCACTTCTGAAGCTGCATGCTGCTCCTCCACCTCTTTGTCGCAGCTCCATTTCACTGTCAGGTCCTTTACAATACTTACACTCTGTTGAGGTCCATCTATGACAGTGATTTATCTGCCATCGTTTACACCGTGGTCTGTTGGGGCATTGGCCAGAGGCAGACAGAGTTAGAATGGACAGACTAGTGAGGAGGGCCAGTAGTGTGCTGGGTGGTTTCTTTTACTCTGTGGAACAGGTGGTTGAGTAGAGGATGCTCACAAAGCTGCATTTACTGTAATATCATGTATACACACAATATATATGTTGTATTTTATAGACCATTTATACATATGCTATAACCTAGTATAAAAAGTAAATTATGCACATTGTTTCGTATTGACTGAATGTTACTGCTCGTAACAATACTTTTCACCTTTTTCTGTTATCTCGTCTCGTCTCATCTAATGTTATCTTGAAATGTATGTAAATGTAAAAAACTAACTCTCAGGTGTTGTCGAAGGGATGTCATTTTACTTCAAGACATTAATCGCCAGTCTGAAGATACATGTCAATTGTACAACCAAATCTATTCTAGGGTGGTGTTAAACTAACCTAAGTCACACAAACGTCATCATTTCTAGTTCTCTAAATGGGCTTTAAGTCTCTCTTAAACATTTAATATTGAGTACTAATAATTTACTTTCTCTACATTACTTTTAAAATTGTAAATGGTAAATCTGAATTGCGACACAGTGCTGGTGTTGAGCAACATATTTTACTTTTGAGGGACTCTGAATCATTCCACCATCATCAAACGACGATATCATGAGAATTGGGAACTCCTGCTCTCGCAGGTACCTGAGCGCGCTCCTCGAGCTTCTCCTGGAGCTTCTCCACCTCCAGACTCTCCATCCTGAGTTGAAACAGGGCATAGCCTCTGTCAGATCCTCCTGCGGTCCTGCTCACACACCAGCATGGCACAAAGTTATTGATCACTCTCATGGATTCTGGACACGATTCACACGCTCACAAGTCAACCGAGGGAAAACTGGACTCACCCTAAAAGCTGCTCCTCACGCGCTTCTTTCACGGCCCGCATGGCTCGTCTGTTGTTTCTGTGTTGTCTCTGTTTCCTGTATTGTCAATGTTGTAATGTTTCTTTTAATCTTTTAAAACTTTGTAAATCCGTGCGCCTCCATTTCTCCGCGCTCTCGTTTCGTTTCCATGGCAGCGCCACACCAGAAACTGTTAAAGGCGCAATCCGGCTTTTGCGTAAAACAAGTTAAACACGCCGT